>NW_020291499.1:296954-462652 GCF_003184765.1 Aspergillus aculeatinus CBS 121060
GCGGTTTCCCGCACGAGTGGGGTCTGTCAACCTGACTGGACTGTGACTGTGATAAATCAGCCCTGAGAACCCGGAGTCCATCCGGTTACAGAGAGACTTTTGGATTGGTGAGTGGCAATTCTCGACCCTACCTAGGTACCTACCTACTTAGTAGAAGTACTGAGATGTGGTAAGGTGGCTAAGTGTCACTTGTTACTGCACTGTACTGCACTATACAGTAACGTACATACTACTTACCTCCTGACTCTTTATGGGGGTTATGGGAGATGTTACTGGCGAGGAGATAGATTCAGGTACTCAGCTCGGTCAGGTACTTGGATTTGCTGGCGATGATGGTCGATGGTCGATTTCAACTTGTGGGTGAGAGTGTTTTGTGTGGTAGGTGGGTGACTTAGAGAAGGCCCGGGGGGGGCGCGCATCTCATCCTTGAGGAAACTCTATTCAGCTCGGGGAAGGAAATGATGTCAAATAGAAACAATATACAGATAGATGCTTTAACCCACCACTCAATGGTGTCAGCTGTCTCTCTTGTTTATATCTCCAGTAGGTACTGAACCACTGGGGTGTGCTTCGGTTTTTTTTTTCTTTCTTTCTTGGTTTGGTGTTTGTTCCCACCAGTCCAAGCCCATTTCAACAGTCGTAGTAGGAGATGCCTCAAGCATTCGTTCTACTCCAGAGTCTTAGCACTTTTCAACTTGATCTTAAACTTCTACTTAGAAAGAAAGCGACAAGGTAATAGTGGAAGGGAAATTCTATTCAATCTATCCACCTCAATTCATTTATACACGTATCACATCATATTGGACGGGTTTTGGTTCTTTTTTGTTCGCTCCCCTCCCAACCATTCATCAGAAATAAGTGACCAGCACATTTAAACAACAACCTTGTGGGAAGCAGGCTTCTCCTCCTCCTCACCGAAGATGTTGATATCCCAGCGGGGCACGTTGGCGATGTAAGGGGTGTTGTAGCGTCTGCGGTCCTTGCCCAGGGCAGAGACCTTCTCGACCTCCTCAGGGGTGAGCTCCACCTCCTGGAAGTTCTCGGCAATGCGCGAGGGAGTGACCGACTTGGGGATGACACTGTGGCCGCCGACCTGGGACCAGGCGAGGATGACCTGGGCGGGGGTGACGGTCTTGCCGAGGCGCTGCGAGGCGGACTCGGCGACTTCCTTGACTTCGGGGCGGGTGACGAGGAGGGGAACGCCGAAGCCGTTGTTACCGAAGGCCTGATGGGATTTCATTTATGATTAGCTTGGGGGAACTAGCCGAGGTATGGGAGAACCGAAGCCAACGTACGGAGTAGGCAGTGATATGGATGTTCTTCTTCTTGGCGTACTCAATCAGCTCGGTGCTCTGCAGGACGGGGTGGCGCTCGATCTGGTTGACGGCGGGGACAACACCGGTGGCGTTGATGATGGCCTCGAGCTGTTGCAGAGATTAACAATCTTGTCCAGTCATTGTTGGAAAGCAGGACCAATCCTTACGTGCTCGACCATGTGGTTGGAAACACCAACGGTGCGGGCCTTGCTCTTGGGGAGCTTGGTCACGGCTCTCCAGGTGTCGACAATGGAGATCTCGTCGGTGATGGCAACGTCACCGCCCTCGACGCTGCTGTTCTCAACCAGAGGGAAGTAGTCGTTGCCGCGGGAGAAGGAGACGGGCCAGTGGACCAGGTAGAGCTGGGGCTATTAGCGATTGCAGAGCCACAAGGAGTATCGGTGTCCTACATCGAGGTAGTCGAGCTCGAGCTCAGCAAGACACTCGTCCAGGGCCTTCTCGACATCGTCGGGGTGGTGCTGGCTATGGGGGGTTAGTCGGGATTGAGCGTGACGAGTTGCTCAGACTGACCTGTTCCAGAGCTTGGAGGTCTGGTACGAGTTAGAACATATAGACCGGTGTCAGGAGATGGTTATACGCACGATGAAGATGTCCTCACGCTTGAGGCCGGGGATGTCCTGGAAGGCGCGCTTGATACCCTGGGCAACCTCGCGCTGGTTCTGGTAGCTGGGGATTGTCAGTAAGGATGAGTGATTTGGTTGTCTTGAATGGCTTACATGGTGGCCAAGTCCTAGATCATGTTAGCTTCTAGTTTAATGACAATGGTGCTTTCCAAACCTACCAAGTGACGGTAACCGGCCTTGAGAGCGTGGTAGACGGCCTCACCGACCTGACCGGGGGCGGACTGCCAGGTGCCAAATCCCAGCTGGCTGGAAGAGGTGAGTAAATGTATCTTGGATGATAAAAGACGAGTAGGCGAGGAACTTACGGGATCTCGTGGCCGGAGCTGAGAGTGACCTTCTTTCCGAGAGACATTGTAAATGAGGAGAATATGATCGATGGACGTGGAGAGACGGAACAGGGAAAGGAGAATGGTTCAGGGGAATTGAGGAAGAATAAAAGAGAAGGGGAAAAAAAAGGAAGAAGAGGAGGAGGTTGCGAAAGAAATACGAGAGGAGCTCGAGTGTGGGGGGGGGGAAGGAGGAGGAGGAGGGAAGAGGAGGGGAAGCGAGCCGTCACGACATCTAGAAAAGAAAGTAGTATGTTTTACCCCGCCAGTCGGTCTCAGACTCTCAACAGTCAATCAGTCAGTAAGTTACCCCTCGGTGGGGCCAAGCGCGTGGGATGGCCTCAGGTTCCCCCGTTCAACCATTCCTGGATACAGGAATTGTCGAGGGAGTCGTCGACAGGACTACTCTAGTCCGGTCCAGACGAAGCAGGTACCCTCATCTCCGATAGGCAGTCTTCGTGTGATGCAGTGTCCTCAACGACTCGCATCTACAGCTGCATCTCATAGGACCAGGAGCAGTGAGTGCAATGCAATGCAGCATGCACTCACACACACACATCTGCTGCACTTTGACATGATGTCACTTGGCGATTCCGACAGCTAAACAAGATTGAACTTACTCAACTCAAGTAGAAAAAGATTCCTCCGGCTTCTTTCCCCTTCAGTTGGACCATCGATTGGTGGAGACGACAGCCACAACACCATACTCTATTGGGTCAAGCGCCGGAGAAATTGGGGTCCTCCAGTCTGGGACCGAGAACAGTCAAAATAGCCTTCACTTTCCTCCGTCCACATGAGAAGCGAAAACGTGGGGGAGGTTAAGGGGGGAAATTGTACAGAGTACGGAGTACGTACTCCGTACACCTTCGGGTCAACCCTCCACCGGAAGTCCCTCGTCCCCGCTCGGAGAATTACCCGTTCGGGTCGACCAGTTTATACTCCGCTCCAGCTACCTGGTAGTCTAATGTCGTTTCAACTCTCGGTTAATATCCCGAAACAACACCCGAGCGAACTATATGTTCAGATCAATTGTGCAGAGATAGAGAAATGGGTATGTAATAGTAAGATCACAAGTTCGTGAGTTTGGGGCTAGATGGCACAGCTTCAAGGTGACCCAAGTGTCCACGACAATCTGGAATTGGGGTCACTGGAAGGAGGTACACCTTGAATAGCGCACCGCTCTCAATCCTGCAGAGACGGTCACAGACCCCCAATCAGATGCACAGATCTATGTATGCCGGCCATTGGATTGCTCGCTGCAGAAGTTCTACATCTTAGGAGACCTGGATTCCAGCCTGGAGTCCATGCGGGTCGGTCCTGCTGCACCAAACATTCTAGTGCAGCCCTATGAACCAATGCTTCGATTCTTGAAAAAATGCGGGATTCCCACCATCTGGCACTGCCTGCGCCAGGACCTTGTCGAATGTCATAGCGAGTAGTGAGGAAATGAGAGAAAGGCGCACAGGGGTGGATGACTCTGCGCGTCGGGTATGACTTGCGACAATTAAGATGAGACACGCGCTTCACATGACGGAAAGTAACTGCAAGGCTCTACATTGTCTGCATCATTCTCAGCTATCCATGTCAATTGGCCTGGGCTTGGCACTGAAGGGTGCAATGCGGGAATAATGCAGATCGTGCATAAGGGTATCTGTGCTTTCAACGCACGGCCTACCGGGCTGCAGGAAAGGAATGCTCTTAGTAGACTATATGCCGTGACAAAAGAGAGAGGTCGACAAAAGAGGCTCCTGCCGCTAATCTTCTTCTGGCGGGAGATGAATTAGTGTGCTTTTTAGACTTCTGGTTGCAGGCATATATCCGGTGGAACATGTAATGGTCCTGCAGTCCACAAGTGTCGATAGAGAGACTTCATCTACTCAACAGATCGGTGTCTCAGCCCTCCGGGCCATAAAATGAGCTTCTGGAGACCAAACGATGCGGCTTTGTCCCCGTACCTGCACCCCTATCTATCCCTGGACTCAAATCCTCGCCAACTACTACGTTCCTAGTTGCAGTATATTCTTATATCATTACGCCATTTTTCTTGGCCAGGTTCTTCGCATTGTAAATTTTTTACTCTTGCGTCGGGTAGGCCACGCGGTTGAGCGCGGCCTATGCTTCATCTGCATGAACCCTGTCAGGTACCCTCAAGTGAAGCAGGGACACGGAAGCCAGAAGATACATTCCTCCCGCCAAAAGGAATGGCAGCCCGAACCATGCGGGCCCTAGCCGCAGGCCCAAACGAAACGCGTACGCAAGAAGTGGACTGGCAATCACCATCCCAGATGACGTGATAGCTGCAGCTGACGAATAGAGGGTTCCCACGCGGTCCGGTGGGACCAGTGAGGTCACAAAGCTGCGGCATGACACTGCGAAGGCAGCGCCCAAAGAGAACAGCACAATGCCCAGAATTACTATGGCCCGCGATGCGGCCGTGGCGATGACGAAGAAGCCCAGAGCGGAGACGAAACTACTTCCTTGAGCCAAGAGTAGGTCTTTCAGCTTTGCTGAAAGTTTGAAGTACCGGATCAGTAGGAAAGACAAGCCTGGCATAATGAGAAGATAGTTTGCTAGTATGATGATACCGCGCAAGGAAATGAGGAGGCTAGCCTGCAAGAATTGTGAGATCATCGAAGCTTGTTGAAGAGAAAGGTGACGGCCATGATATCACTTACATCGGCAATACTCCAACTGAAACGTTTCGACGTATATAGCAGCAAAAGGCTCGTCGATTGCTTGCTGATGGACGTGACAAACAGGGCAAAGAGACAGATGGCGATGGCTGGGCTGCCTATTATTAACCTGGCAGAATCCTGGAGGTCTTGGAATCTGCCCTTGATATACTGCTTCACTGAGGTCTTTCCATTCAGAGACGACCGTGTCTCGTCTTCACTGGTCACAGTCGTCAGATCAATTTTAGATTTGGCATCGTTCAGTGTTTCCGGCATGAGAAACGCAGCCAATGACCCGAGAGTAGATACCCCAAGTCCCAGCATGAATGGCAGCCATGGATCACTAGCCATTAGATATGCACTGACAGGGGTGGCTAGGACTTCAGACACAATCACAGTGCTGGTCAAGCGGAACAAGGCTGTAGCTCTGAGGGCGAATAAGTAAATGCGCCAGCATGGAAGGGCTATCACATACATCTCTTCCTCGGAGAACAGGTCCGCTACCATAACCAGAGCAATGGATGAAAGGGTGATGTCCCCGCCGCCAATGAGCCTCCACATTCCAGACAGCCAGACCAGCCGCAGAGGTAGGACAGTGGAATACAGGCCTTATTATCATTGTCTTAGCCGCAACACAGTTTATGTAGGCAGAAACCGGATCCCCACTTACACACGATGCGGACCCAGAGCTCCCCGAGGAGGGTCCCCAAGAGACCAAGAAGGAGAACTGGTTTGCGCCCCCAGCGGTCCGCCAACACACCATACGGAACAGACAGAAGAATGCCTAAGATGTAGTGCCATCAGCCTATTGTAGTATTGGCATAACGGGATTCAGCTGGTCATTATACCTGGTAAAACATCGGATGTCTCTTTCCATCCATTCACGAGAGCCAACTCACTCTGCACCGGCTCAGACTTACAAATTCCTTCTGTCGGAACTGTGTCTGCTGGGCTCCCTAGAGTAGTCAGATAGTTCTGGCAGACAATATCCTCGAATATCTTAGTTTGGGGGGCGGCAGTCAGATAGAATCCAAAATCCACGGCTAGAATGAGTATGGACGCTGCAATCATCACGGTCAGTTTTCGGAACCTCGATGCGGACGCCGGTCGAACTCTGTTCGCCTCCAATAGAGGCGCACGCTCATCATGATTATCTATCGTATCGGACGCGTTTGCCATCGAGTTTAGCCAAGTGATAGCGTCGGGCTCAATTCTGTCAAGAACTGAATACCGATCGACTGAGATAAAGCAGGAAACGTTGCGGAAAGATAAAAAGGAGCTGAAGGATGAGGTATGTTGGGGGGGGGGCGCTACCTCCTGGTAATTAGTGCCTACCCCTGCACATATAGATTAACCCAGAGGACTAGAGTGAGATAGCATAGGAAAACGCATAAGCTGACTGATAGGCGTCTGAGCGGGGTGCGCTCAACCATGCCGCCAATAAGACCAAGCATTGAAGAAGGTTTTAATATGCTTGAGCATAATCCATAATTGAGGATTTATACACATTGTTTAGATCGATCTTACTCCAACCAAGTGGGAGGGGTCCGGAGTGGTGGCGAAATGGCTCATCTGAAGCAGCAGTGCATGCTGTGTACGAGTGCTCTGTCAGTAGAGTCAGATGTTTTCACCTAGATGGCACATGAATGACGATCAAGAGTATGGGAGTTGAGATGATGTACCGCAAGTGTGCTGTCCTGAGGTTTCTCCTCGATAAATAGCTTTGGCCACCCACATCAATCTGGGGACGATAAGCCACACGTCTGAGCCAATTCACCAGTCCTGTAACTAAATACTTACCATGATTACACCCACATCTAATTTAGAGAAGCTCATGATTATTATTCGTATACTGCAGTTAATACTTCGAATTAAAGGAGGAAAGAGTCCCTTAAGATAACTGAAGTATGTTGTGCTTATATAAGCATCGCAAACTGAATCGTCGGCTCTGGCATTTTTTCGAACCTGAACTCGCCAACTCCGCGGTGGAGCTACAATTCTGAAAATGTCCTCCTTTCGCGCATCAGCTTTTCAGTCGCTATCTCGGAGCAGAACCTCTTTCCTCCGCTACCAGCAAAGGAGGTGGGCTCAAGTACACGATGTCCGCTTCCTCGCGACACACCATGACCCCAAGCAGGTGCTGGACAGGTACAAGGCCAAGCTTGACCAGAAAGCCCAACAGTGAGTCAATGGCAATCCTCACAACCTCGCGATCACGCTACTCATATTGATATGATTAGGGAGGGTCATGAGAACATCGAGTCGCTGAAGGATGCCTACAAGGAAAAGATCCAAGACTTTCGCCGTAAAGCATCCACCTCAATCACCCCCGAACCATCGACCCCGTCTCCCTCCGCCACCGGGCCTCCTCCCCCTCCAACACCACCTCCCTCCCCTCAAGCTCAGGCTGCGATAAAGGCTACGGCCTCCGCGAAATCGGGTGGAATTAAAGGTCTTGATTCTTTCCTCGACGTCGAGAAGATTCGCAGCCTGCCACCCAAGGAAATCGAAACCCTCTGGCGTCTCCGGCACGCCAACAACTCACACTCCATCTGTGCTTGTATTCCTGTGGAGACATACCAGCGCATTGTGTCTGCCGCGCGCCAAAACCCTCAATTCATTCTACCTCTGCCCCGCGATGCGACGCAGGCCGAGGCCGCGGAGGGCGAGAACAGCGAGAATGCCAAGGGTGGTGCAGACATCCATTTCCTCCAGTGGGCCTTCCACCCCCCGGCATCAGCCCCGTCTCCATCTGCCACCCACGCTTCACTCGCCAACTCCCATACTTCCACAATCATCTTCACGCATCTTGCCGCCTACAAGTTGCATGGCTCCTTTGCCCAGCCGCATACCACCATTACCCACCATCTTGATCTCGCGGACGACAAGGGACTGGTCCTTATGCATGGTCAGGTGATGCCGGACTCTGGTGTGTCTATCACGGATGCCAGCTGGCTGGTCAGCTGCGTGCAGCGATTCTATGACTTTGGTGGACAAGCTAGTGGGCGGAAGGGAGAATTGCTACGCATGTTCACTCGGGGTGACGTGCAGAATTTCAAGATTGAAGAATTATTGGCTGAGGCCGAGAAGGTTTAGATGAGCCCTGGTCCGAAAAACTTGTGTATGTACTATAGGAGTCGAGTCAAGTCATGAGCGTATTTCCACCTCGTATTGAAGCGAGAATTGCTCGTCCTCGAAGTCGGGGAAACCGCCGGGATCGGCGCTAGTGCCTTCCGAGTCCGGTCCGACGTAACGGTGTCATATCACGTGACTGTACTGTACATCATGCAGCCCCGCGCGCCTCCCCCCGGAGAGCCAACACGCGTCCAGACTTTCAACCACTGAGGACCCTGATTGGCACCAGAGCATATCTACAGGTGTACTAGTAGTACCAGTACATGTTACAATTTATCTTAAACTTCTCAACTCTTTGTCCCAAGTGTTGGGTCCCAACCGCTTTTGTGTCGGTCGGAGAGGGGTCCAGATCGACGGAGTAACTTACCTAATCAACGCTAGCTTCAACATCCGAATTCCTCCGGAGATCGTTCGATTCGCATCATTCTGCGCTCAATTCTTGATTTATTTCGCAAAAACTTTCCTTCTGCCGCTGCATCTCCAGCTGCATTCCCAACCAACGAGTGCTTCAGTAGCTGCAGGCGGCATAGTGTCGACGCCCAGTGGGAAAAGCTGTCCGACTATCGCCTCATCCGCCCAGTCTGCTTGCTATCAACGCGCTCACGCGCTGGCTGTCCCCAAAAAGAAAACCCGCCGCAACGTCACCCTCCGTCACACTGACCGGCCGATAAAGCGTTTCAACCCCGCGGTCATGAGTTGAGGGATACAGAAACGAGGCACACCCCGCGGCAATATTGATGATATTTGCTTTTTCTCTACTCTTCTCTCTATTCGGTCTCAACAAGTTCGAGTAACCAAAGACGCAGCCATGGCTCGGAGATACATGATCCCGTGGCTATATGACCTGGGGGTGTGGATTTTCACCCTCTGTCTGGACATTTTCTTCCGCGAGGTCTACTCTCGCGGTGCATGGCGGATCCCCAAGCGGGGCCCCGTCATCATTGTTGCCGCCCCCCATGCTAATCAATTCGTGGACTCGATCCTACTGATGCGCATCATGAAGCACTATGCTGACCGTCGCATCTCGTTCCTGATCGCCGACAAGTCTATGCGCGAACCTTATATTGGAACTATGGCTGGATGTATGGGCGCGCTGCCCGTTGTGCGGTCGATGGATCATGTCAAGCCCGCAAAGGGTGAAATCTACCTCCCGGACCCAGAGAACGACCCCACCTTGCTCAAGGGACGCGATTGCGACTTTACGAGTGATCAGTTCATGGTGGGCGGGACCATTATTCTCCCCCGCGTAGGCAAGTCGAGTCCCGAGCAACAGGCAATCGAGGAGATCATAGATGCGAACACGATTCGACTGCGCAAGCCGTTCAAGACGTTCGAGAAGGACCACCCTCTCTATGACGCTTTGCGTAAGGGAACCAACTTCAAGATCGCTCCCCACATCAATCAGAGCAAAATGTTCGATGCGGTGTACCGCGAACTGATTGCTGGTGGCTGCATTGGTATCTTCCCCGAAGGTGGTAGTCACGATCGCCCCAGCCTTCTCCCGTTGAAGGCTGGTGTGGCTATCATCGCTTTGGGCACACTGGCGCTGGATCCCAACTGCGGGCTGTCCATCATCCCGTGTGGTATGAACTACTTCCATCCGAACAAGTTCCGCTCTCGTGCCGTGGTAGAATTCGGAAACCCTGTTCAGGTGCACCCGGATCAGATCGAAGCGTTCAAGGCTGGTGGAAACTCCAAGCGGAACGCGGTGGGCTCTCTCCTGGAAACGATCACAGAGGCATTGACCACCGTGACACAACAAGCTCCTGACCATGAGACATTGATGGTCATTCAGGCCACTCGTCGACTGTACAAGCCGCTCAGAATGAAGCTGCCCCTTCCGGTCGTAATCGAGCTCAACAGACGTCTCCTCAAAGGCTACACCCAGTTCAAAGACGAACCCAAGGTACTTCAACTTAAGAAAGCCATCTCTGATTACAACCGGCGACTTCGTGCTGTGGGAATTCGCGATCACCAAGTTGAATGGGGCGACGTCAAGCACCGCCCCTGGTGGCTGGTTCTGGGCACCTTGCTCTACCGTGTCGGCGAACTTCTGACCCTGGCCGTTGGCACTCTTCCCTCCGTCGCTCTATTCTGGCCTGTCTTCGTCACCGCCAAGGTTGTCTCCGTGAAAAAGCAACGTGCTGCGCTTGCCAACTCTGTCGTGAAACTCGAGGGCCGTGACGTCGTCGGCAGCTGGAAGATCTTGGTCGCCATGGGTCTCGCTCCAGCGCTTTACACTTGGTACACCGTTATTGTGACCATCTGGTTACACTACTGCCGCCACGATGGATTCTACGCTTCTGTCGTCCCGTGGTGGATGAACGCCCGGACTTACATTTCCGACTCAATCCCGCTGGCGCTCTTTTCCATCTTCTTCTTCGGCCTCATGATCTCTGTCTCCTTCGCCGGACTCCGCATTGGCGAGATCGGCATTGACGTCCTCAAGTCTCTGCCCCCTCTCCTCGTCGCCCTCAACCCTCGCTCCGCCAGCTCGCTCGCCAAACTTCGCGCCGAGCGCCAAGCTCTCTCTGCTAAAGTTGTCGACGTAATCGACAACTTCGCCCCTGAAATCTTCCCGGACTTCGAGTCCGAGAAATTGATCGACCACGAACATCCCGGAGACGATACCTACCAGTCCCGCCTCAAGAGTATGCCGCCCAGTGAACCCGAGAGCCGCAATCGCAGCGCCAGCCGCAACGGACGCAGCCGTTCCCGCAGCGCTGGGTTCAATCTGTACGAGACCTTCCTCAAACCTCTTAGCATCAAGTCCAAGGATGACCTCGGCGAGGTCAACCGCCGCATTCGGGACTCGATGCAGGAACGCGGGCGCCAGCGAGTTCGCGAGGAGTACGACCAAGACGGGGAGGAAGAAGTGGTTTCCTTGGACGGGTCGGCTAGCGTCGGTAGTGGCGATGTAGTTGTTGTGGAAGAGATGAAGAAAACGAAATGATTTAATGGCGTGTGTTTTGGGTGGCGACTATGATGTTGAGGCTACAGGCTACCTAGGCATTTCTGTCACACCCTGAAGTCGCTTTGACTGCGCGAGTGTAATTTGGCAGCGATTTCTTTCGGTTAGTCTGCCTGGACTGAAAAGTCATGTTAGTGATTATTGTTGTGAATGTCGATACCCTCTCTCCATTGTGCTTTTTATATTTACCATTACTATGACTTTGTTGTTCTACTAGGATTCCTCCGTGATTTATGCATGTCTCATGTCTCCATCCTGTTGCGTTCTGCGGGCTGATTGATGCATTATGTTTCTGTGTTTGATATAGGAAGCAAAAAAAGCGAATGAACAGTATCATGGAATTTTATTCTAATATTCAAGCAACAGACTGCAATGGAGACTCGATAAACCCACTGTCTACCACCGATACCTAGGCATGGGTTGCTTATTCTCCCGCATCGATTGGTTCTGCGCTTCACTCCGCCCCAACATCTCCATAACCTTCCTTAATGCACGAAGAGTACATAAATATCTTCGTATCCCGTCAGTATAGACCTGAAATATAGTCCTAATTAGACACGACGCTTCCCCTACATCCACTTTCCTCAAAGAATCCAGGGGTGTTATGTTTATCCTCAAGAGGAGTACAGATAACTAACAAATCGGCATTGCTTTTCTTCCAGCCCGACCTTCGGCTGAGTAGAACTCGCAGCAGAGGACTGCGACTTGATATTTGTTTTCAGTCATGAAGAACCGCTTCCGCACTTCTCAGCAGGGGCTCCATTCAACAGGCGCTGAGACAAACTCGTCGATATAGGCTTTCTCACTGGGGGTTGGGAGAAATACCAATCATCACCGTCTCCATCCGTGTTGGCATCGGGGTTGTCTTTGTCGCCCGAAGCATTCCCATCGCCGTCGGTAGGTAGCATTGTTGGCGTCGTTTGCGCCATTCGGGCGGCATCGGTTTGGCCGATAGCATCGCATCGGGTTGCTCATTGGTGGTTTGCGTCGGCGACACCACTGGGATTATCGGTGCTCTCAATGGTTGCAGTTCTATGATCGCTCGGATTGCTCGACCACAATGTGCGATGAAACTCTTATGTCTCTTGGAAAAAGATCTGTTGAGATGTGAGGTATTGGCTGGCGTCTCGCTGCCGTAAGCGCTCTTGAAGGGTCGGGATGTCTTTGTTGCGCTCTTTGAGACTCGGGAAAGTTTTGGGCGGGTGCTGAGCTCGTCATGGCTTGGGGGAATGACTGTGGCGTTGCGTGGGAGGTTCTGGTTGTCTCATTGTCTCCAAGGATGGGCGGGCGTGAGGGTGCTTTCATCCCTCTTGCCCTCTGAGGTTGACCCTCTGAGGTGCGGTGGGAGATGGGATATTGGACTCTGATTGACTATATGAGATTGGAGAGAGAATGGTGTAGGAGAATGAGGAAGAGACTGCGAGATGGAGAATGAGAGGAAGTCAGTAAGGTGGCGGAGAACCAATGTTAGGGTAGGTAGGGGGATAGGGTGAATCATGGGAATCATGTACCATAGTGAATCCAGGAAAGCGTGTCATTCTGTATAGTGGAATCTCACTTGAGGGGGCTATAGTAGTCAACAGACACATATCAATATACGGTAGTCGAGATATTTACCACCTCGGTAATGTACAACGTATAGACAGGGCATATAAAAGCGATTCAGAGGATAACAAATGTTCAAGTCAAATTCATGGTCTAGTAAGCTAGGGACGTCAACCTGATACCGTCGAGTCGAGGCTATACTAAACTCTATGCAGCTAGGAAAGTAGTGTTGTACTGCAACTACAGGGTGTACGAATAACAAATCTCACTCAATGAGGCAAACAAAAAGATTTAGGAACATTGCAGAGAAGTAGACGACGGTCTTGTTAGTAACTACTAGGTACTCCGTAGTGATGGTGATGGCCGGCCCTGTAAGCTGCCAAGGCGGGATGGCGCCATAGAGCGGTGACGAGGGGATGATGGATGCCTGACAGGCTTGGTTACCACCAAGGGGTGGAGGAGTGGCTCTGCTCTTCCTCTTGTTCCACATGAAACTCCAACCTGGAACCTTCTTCGACTTCCCCAAACCTTCTCTATCTGAATCGGAAAACAAAACTTGATTTCTATCGCAGAAAAAGTTTTTACAAGGGGAGAGGCACACTGGTATAGCTTATGCGCTTTCTGTTCATCATAAAGGTATGTGCGTGTATTCATGGTCTAAATGACTAAGTACTCTTGAGATGCTTATGAGAAAGAATGCTGATGATATGCTTTGCTCGCTGGGCTAGGTTTATGTCGTGATTAAGTGGTATCGTCAATAGCGGGTATCGTGCTAGAGGGGTTGGAGTTGCACAGCAACTCGAAAGGGCTGGTTTGAGGTATGGTCGGGACAAACTCGAACATGTGACTCCGTTTCAAGTTTCCAAGGACAAGAGATTAAACACGCTTGTCGAGCAAGAGACCTCCAGTAGGGGTTTTGCTGGCAAACCCAGCTTCACGGTTGAAAACCTTCTCGCCACGCAGCCAGGTCTCGCGGACCATGCCGCGAAGCGTGCGGCCTTGGTAAGGGGAGCACTTGTTCCGGAAGAGCATGGTGCTGGGCTCGACGACCCATTCGGTGGTATCGTCAAAGACACAGATGTCCGCGTCGTGACCGGGAACAAGATCGCCCTTCTGGTTCTGCAGCCCCACCTGACGGGCCGTGTTGGTGCAGCAAAGACGCACGATGTCCTGGAGAGCTTGCTGGGTCATGGTTTCGTCGGTGCTGGTGGCCAGGCCTTTGCGGCGACTGATTTCGGTCCACAGGATCGGAAGACCCAGGCCAACAGATGAGATGCCACCCCAGGCCGAGAAGAAACTACCTTCGTTGGTGGCGGGACTTTCCGAAGTGCAGCCGCCAGGCACATCAGCTGGGAGAAGCTTCAAGTCGGGTGTGCAAGGCGAGTGATCCGACACGATGGTCTTGATGACACCGTCATCGGCGTGACGGTCGACCTCTTCCCAGAGGCGATCCTGGTTGGACTGCGAACGGATAGGGGGGCAGCATTTGTGACGGGTATCACCGTCTCGGATCTCCTCGGCAGCCAGGGATAGGTAGTGGAAGCATGTCTCAGCGGTAATGGGAACACCCTCCGCGCGAGCCTTGCGCAGCAACGGAATCGCTTCCATTGCCGACAGGTGGACAATATGCAGAGGAAGCTTGGGAGCTAGATGAGACAAGGAAAGGATCTCTTCAACAGCGCGAGTCTCATAAGACGACGGACGAGATGCGAGGAATGTGGAGTACGCCTCAACGGGGCCTTCCGGTGCCGGCTCCGTCTCTCCAGCCATTTCTGCATGGAACATCAGGGTTGTGGGCTCATCAGCTAATTCAGCCATAGCCTTTCGGATGTCATCCGAGGAGACGGCGGGGAACTCGTCAACCTACTTAAGGTTAGTATGCAGATACACTATCAGAGACTAAAGATGCAAGGAAATAGCCACATACCCCGCTATCGATAAGGAATCCTTTGAAGCCACGAACACCTTCATTCACCAGAGCCTTCAATTCGCCGGCGTTGCCGGGGATGATGCCGCCATAGAAGCCAACATCCACCCAGCACTTTCCATGGGCTGCACGGAGCTTCTCTTTGAAATTGGCTACTGTGGTGGTCGGCGGGATGGCGTTCAAGGGCATGTCAATGACCGTGGTGACACCACCAAAGGCAGCGGCCTGCGTGCCTGTATAGAAGCCTTCCCATTCGGTACGGCCGGGCTCGTTGAGGTGGACATGAGCGTCGACCAACCCAGGCATTAGGACATGAGGGGAATAGTCCGTGTATGGGGTATCGGCAGGAAAGTCGGTAGCAGGGATCACGGAATCGAAAACCGCCGTGATCTTCCCACTGGTGCGGGAAATTACGATAGTGGCTGCCGTCAAACGCCCCGAAATGACGGCGCGCGAGGAGACAATCACTGTGATTGACGGTATTTGAACGGGCTCCATTTGTGGCTATGGACTGGGAGGACTCGAGTATGGAGAGAGGACAAGGGATGAGAGGAGTCAAAGAGACAGAGCAGACAAAAGGTCGAGACAGACAGTAAGACTACCTCTGAACAATGGACAAAGATAAGGAGAAGAAGGGCTGATAGGCCGATAAGGCGGAAATGGCGGTAGGCAAGGGATTCCTTCCTCTGATAAGGCAGGCAGTGGGCGAGAAAACGATCGAGTCAGGCCCTCCGATAAGGGGTTGTTTAAGTATCCGACGTGATAAGCAGGCATTGTTCCTCTCCGCCTCGCCCGATTATCTAGTAGGCCAATCGCCATAATATCGATCGAGTAACAGAAATCGGGGCCCACAGCAGTGACAGATCCACCGGGTCTTCCTCTCATTGCCTCTCGTTCAAAGGTTAAGCTCTGCACTTCGCCTGAAAGGTGCAAGCTGATCATGAGCCTCCTTATCAGCTGCTCTCGTGACTTAAAGAGGTGCTTGTGTCGCATCGTGGAAGGGTTTCTTTCTTTCTCTCTGTTCGTCTTTGCGACCTCCCTTTCATTGTTGCTCCCGTCAAGGCGGCAGACACTCGCGAAGGGGGGGGGGAGGAGGCTGTGAAATGTCCGGGTCCGTGTGTTCTTCACCCATGGGTCGGATGTATCGGGCGCCTCCGGCATCCGCCATCGGGGGTCCCCTGGGGCGAGACAAAATTTCGACTTTTTTTCTGCCAAAGGAGATGCTCTTACTCGATCAAAACTCGGAGGGGTACCTGAATTTGACATTTCTGTTACTCGATCAAAATTCTCCCGCGGCCGCGGGATGGTTGAGCATGGACCCTCTCCTCTTCTTCCCCTGTTGTTCCGGAGGTTTTGTGCGTGGCCTGGGCTAAGTGGATAAACATTGCCGGTCTCTCCAGAGAACCAAGAGGATCTAGACTGAGCGTGGATTTGAATTCACTTCTCCCATGATTAATTGCCGTACGGTACTCCGTAAAGTGCGGGAAACCACGCAGAATTGACCGCCTTGAGACGAGATTCTGCCGGTCTGTTGTTGATTAGGTTTGTGGATCGCCGCCACCACCACATCATTATTCCTGTCTTATGCTCACATCTTGTCCCTGCTTGTTTTCCCAGGGGGAGGCGAGGATGGTGATGGCATCTCATTATACTTCAATGAGGTCAGGTTGACTCGATGTTTGTGTTTGCCCGCAGGCCACTGCACCACGCCGATGACGGAAGATCAACAGGCGGTGTAGTGTGAACCAGGCCTCAGTGCCGATATCGAAGCGTCCCATGGAATTGGGGCGAGACTCTGGTTCCTAAAATGGGTAACTAGTGCATGGCAGTAGTAAGTATGAAGCGAATGTCATGTGCAGATATTGAAACCCCCTGTTTTCTTCTGCAGAAAGCCAAAATGAGATCAATTGCATCGGCTATCCCGGCTGTTGAGCGTTTGGTAGGAAGGATGTGCCACAACTCAGAAATGGAAAAGCGGAGAGTGAGGGGAAGAGGGGAAGAAGAAGTTGTGGACTCAGGCTGGACTCAGGCTGGACTCGACTGGCGGCAACGATCGATGCTTTCTAAAAGAGGAAATGGATTGCCTTTTGTTGGGTCACGTGTCGTCGTAGTGTTGGCGCAGTGGTTGCGATCATGAGGCCTACTCGAATACGAGATCATCCTAGTCCCGAGCATTGCTCTTCGCTGGTTCTGCGACACGACCACCGTTGCATGATGTTACAGGAATGCGGGCCTGGATTGTTTGATTGTTTGATTGTTTGTCTAGATGTATAATTATCACCTAATGCGCAAATCATCAATCAAACGCACGTTACAGTCCGTTGATCCCGTCCTTGAATTGCCGAATGTCATACTCCTCAGGATAAGTCTCCAGAATACGCCTCAGGTCTTTCATCTGCTCTTGCGCCTCCTCGGTGACCTCCTCATACACCCCCTCAAAGGCAGACCGAAGTGGTGGTTTCAACTCACACTCGGCCTCGCCGAACTCTTTCAGCACTGCTTTGCGAAGCTGATCGCGCGTGTCTCGCTCAATATCCTCGTTCCAGATCCCTTCGTTCTCCAACCACTTCCGCAGACGGATAATCGGGTTGTCGCGACGCTTCCAGTCCTCCACCTCAACTCGGGCTCGATAGGCAAAGCTATCGTCACTGGTGCTATGGTGTGAGACACGATAGCTCATCGCCTCAATGAGGACTGGCTTGCCGCCGTCAGTCAGAGCGATTCGCCGTGCCTCACACATCGCTTCGTAGACCGCAAATATGTCATTGCCATCAACGCGGATGGTGTCGATTCCGTAACCAATTCCACGACTCGCGATGCCATCACCGCGATACTGCTCCAGAGTCGGAGTTGAAATGGCATATCCATTATTGCGACAAATGAAGACTACGGGGCAGGATCGTGTCGCGGCTATGTTGAGACCTGCATGGAAATCGCCTTCGCTAGCAGCACCTTCGCCAAAGTAGCAGGCTACGATCCGAGGCGGTATATCAGGGTTCTGGAGGGTTTGCAGCTTCAAAGCATAGGCAGCGCCAGAGGCTTGCGGTATTTGAGTTGCAAGAGTTGAGGAAATTGTGTGCTGTATCGGTCAGCAATTATACATCAAAGCTCCCACTTCGTACGGGTCACTGACAGTTCTGGGATAACTTTTGCCATAGTGAACGGGCATATTGCGGCCTCGACTATTGTCGTGCTGATTGGCAAAGAGTTGGCTCATAAACTCTTTCAGAGTGAATCCTCGCTGTTGGAAGACTCCAGTCTCACGATACTGAGCGAAAACCACGTCGTCGGGAGTCAATGCAGCTGCGGAGCCAACGCTGATACCCTCTTCTCCGGCAGAAACCTTTACGAGCAGTTAGATTCTCTCCGTAGCAGATGCTCATAAGCTAGGTGGGAGCGGGCTTCTCACCATGTAAAAACTCAATCGGCCTTGTCTCTGAGCCTCGAACATTATGACATCCATGACGCTCACTAGCCTTGATCAGATGCCAAGTGGTCACCGTAAGGAATAGGTTCCCACCTACCCGTCAACATATTCTTGTACCACTCCAGTATCTTTTCCTTCGGTATATCGAGGGGCTTGCGCGTCTTATCAACCAGGACTCCGTCAGAGTCCATGACTCGGTAAGTAGGGATGTTGGACACTTCGGTGGGGTTGATGAACTCCATATCGGTGGTGAATTTGCTGTTGACAGCGCCTGGAAATCGAACTCTAAGAGATAACTTTTAGTGATCAAGCTCATTACTTGGCTTAAATGAAAGTCTTGCGGGGCGCCATACCGGTCAGATCCCGGACGCTGCGATATAGAGCTACCCCATCGCTGAGAAATCACTGGTAAACGTGCGTATGAGCGACTTAAAGAACGCGAGATGCTGAGAACCATGGTGTATCTCTATGCGGTGCTGAAATCATACAATGATGCTGTAATAGAAAAAGAGAACCTCTGGCATGCTCGGGCAGCTGCTATCTATCCAGTCTCCCTGGAATTCCTGGGGAATGCGGAGAAGGCGGTTGGCCTCGGCCTCGACGTCACATGGACACCGGGGATAGCCGCCGCAATTGGGTAGTCGAGTTTGCTTTGTTTGCGCAGATGACCTAATACACATAGGTGATCTACCTGCAAGCACATGACCAAAAGTAAGATCTTCGTTTGAATACCATGCACATCGTTTATCGATCCTTTCTGGTATTCCTGACATTGTGTGGGTGATCCAGAAGTTTGACAACGGCTTCTGGGCTCGGTATGGGTCGGCCGAGACTAACGAGCTCGGTGAGCCTGTGAGGAGGGAGAGCTTGTTCCTTCGGCATGCCGATCCTCGGGCCGTGTTTCCGTGTGAGCCGTTGGTGTGAAAGCATGGACTTTTTCGACCCGGTGGACTGTATCTCACCCATCTCTATCAGTTTTCAAGACACACAGTACGCACCCCTCTCCCTCGACAGACAGGAACTTCCAAGGGTTTGCGGCTGAGTCGCGGTCACACAGACTATACCCGAGTACAGCTCACTCAGGTCTGACAGTCCCGCTCAAGAGCTGTGTGAACTGTGAATGGCAGCTTCAAGTCTTTCCATCAGCTCTGTAGTCATCTGAGACACTGACTGGAGCCCCATAGCACGTTCCATCTCAGGCTAATGAGTGGCATAATGACTAAATCCCGGCTAATCATGCTACTTCGCCAGCAACATTAACAAGACGAGACATTCCCTTTCTTCTTTCTGCTTGAACCTCCTCGTATCTGTGCTCGACAGAATGACTCGTTAGCTAGAGAAACAGATTACATCGGGTGCAGTCGGAGTCATACCTGCATCAAAGGCCCAGATCTCTTCGCTTAGGACAAGACCATAACGCTAATGGTAGAGCTATGGCGTTTTGAAAGGTGTTCGCGTATACACCGGGTTAGCACGGAGCGACTAATGATGAGTCGGCTGTACTGGACGGAAATACTATTAGGAGTTGTGCACCAGAAGTTGGCACCAGAACCAAGATCCGCTGACACGGACTATGAAGTAGTTATTCGACCTATATACAATATTAGAGTAGATCGACTGGTGGAGCTATAGCTCCGCTGTTGCTCGTGGAAGATACCGGATTGCGTATGGTCGACGAGCAGAGGTCGTGTAGATTTCCTTCTTGCGCTTGAACCGAGGTACTGAGTATAAGGTTGATTATTGCCATTACGCGCGGAGATTACCTTTTTCACAACCCATCGTCGACAAAGATGCTGGATTTGAAGCTGTAAAAGAACAAATGGGACGGACATCATTCCGATGTCTCTCTTGCTTGACTAGAGTATATATTTTTCACCGTAATAAATGGTAACGCTCGGTCGGCGGGAGCTGGCGAACTGCCTAAAAGGGTAATCATCGCCTTTTCCTCCCCTCCCCTCCCATCCCTTGTCTCTTCCACTTTGTCCGACTGCCCTCTTACTACTTTCTATTTCTATCATCCACATTCTCCTGCTCAGCTCTTCACTCTGTCTTCAACTTCCATCATACCCCTGGCAAATATACTCATTCATAATACTTTACTTCTTCTTTCCCCCTCCTCCTATACCTAGACGCTACCGCCTCCCTGTTTCAACCCTCCGGCTACTGCCGAGTGCCGCGCAGCCATTTAGCGATTGATCGACCGAACGGGCCAACCAAATCCCATGCACCATGGATCCGCTTACTTCCCTCCGGCAGCTGGTCCAAACCCATCCTCTCATCGATAACCACGCCCATAATCTCCTCAACAAGTCTAATGCGAGCAACTATGCAAAGTACGCTTTCGAGCAGATCACTTCAGAAGCACAAGGCGTTGCTTTAGACAATGCGCCTCTTACGTTGCCGCTCCAACGGGCTGCTCATCAACTTGCAAGCCTGTATGACTGTCCCTCTGATGATTGGGACAGCGTCAAGGCGGCTCGAGACAATTGGGTAGAGCGCGATTATGATGACCTGATCCGTCGCTGCCTCGAAGGAACGCATAGCCTTCTCCTGGATGATCTTCTGACTGACGAGGATATTGAGCCGTTTGACTGGCATGATCGCTTCACTGCAGCTCCGACTAGGCGAATTGTACGGATTGAGGTGGTGGCCGCCCAGGTCCTCGCCTCCATTCTACCAGAAGGATACTCGGAGTCCTTGGATGACGTGACCACTTTGAGAGAGACCTTTGATCGATTCCGTCGAAGCTTTCATCAGAGTATCGAGAAGGCTATTGCAGACCCCGTCGTAGTGGGGTTCAAATCTGTCGTTTGCTATCGAACTGGCTTGAACGTTCAATCCGCTGACGACGAGGGTGGCGACAGTCGTTTACTGCAGTCTTTGGCCCGAACAATCCAGCAAGGGAGTGGTTCTTCATACCGTATCGAAGACAAGCCCTTGAACGACTGGGTGGTTCGGCAGACTCTGGACTTGGTCCAAGCCGCCCGTACCAGAACCCCTTCAGGCCCTAATAAACCACTGCAGCTTCACACTGGACTGGGTGATAATGATATCAACTTGATTCTCTCAAACCCCGCCTACTTACAAGATTTAATTGCTCGATATCCCAAGGTGGACTTTGTTTTGTTACACTCTTCTTACCCCTACACCCGCGAGGCAGGTTACCTTGCATGCGTGTTCCCTAATGTCTATCTGGATCTAGGAGAAGTGTTTCCGATGGTGAGTCGGGATGCTCAGGAGTCTATAATCAGAGAGAGCTTGGAAATAGTGCCGACCAACCGGCTCTTGTGGAGCACTGACGGCCACTTTTATCCGGAGACGTACTGGCTTGCGAACAAGCAATTCCGCGATGCACTGGAGAAGGTTCGTACGAATTGCATATAACTTGTTGACGTCGAAAGCTTATCCAGTTTAGGTTCTTGTGGACTATGTCCGTCAAGGTGATTTCGCCATTGGCCAGGCTAAAGCAGCAGCCGCAGATATCCTTTTCCAAAATTCGAATCGCCTGTACAGTTTAAACGAGACTGCGGCTTACGACGAGATGCATAAGCCTTTGTCTCGGCCCTTACAGGGATCATCAAGGGATGAATGGGAGTGTTTTGTACGCAACAATCCGGATGTTAAGTACATATGGCTGCAGTTCTTCGATTACACCGCGACGTTACGCCTACGCATTTTTCCAGTGCAAGAATTTACCAAGATTGTACGCAATCAACGTCGCATTGGAGTCTGTCTAGCCACTCAGCAGATGCTTCAAAACGACTCAGTATGCCCCGAAGGCTCTACAACCGGCCAGTTCTACATGCAACCAGACTTATCTACTCTTTCCCGCAATGTAGGGCTGGACTCCAAAAGTGCAACCGTTATGAGCTGGTGGTTTACAGAGGAAGGCACACCCCTCCTGGGATGCCCTCGAAGCCTTCTACGAAATGTGACTGCCCAGCTGCAGACTGAACACGAGATTCAAGTCCTTTGCGGCTTTGAGATTGAAGTTGTGTTTATGAAATGCATTACAAACCCCGATACCAACGAGGAAGAATTCGTTCCGTGCGTCAAAAATCACTCATGGTCCCAAATGACCAGGGAGACCAGGCGTATGGTACCTTTACTCGAAGAGATTGCCGAGACTCTGGCGTCTATCGGCATTGACCTCCAACAATTCCACGCCGAATCCGCTCCTGGTCAATTTGAATTTGTCCTTCCGCCTGGGTCGCCTGTGGCGGCGGTTGATACCCTCCTCAAAGCACGACAGGTAGTAACCCAGGTTGCTGAAAAACATGGCCTGCGCGCGACGTTGCATCCCCGTCCTTATCCTCATGCTGCTGGCACAGCTTCTCACGCGCACCTTTCTATCACCCCATCTACGAAGGAGGATAGCTTTCTTGCCGGTATTCTCCAGCACTACCCAGCCTTGATGGCCGTTGCTCTTGCTGGAGAGGTTAGTTATGATCGGGTCTGCTCTGGACTATGGGCTGGAAGCGAGTGGGTTACCTGGGGTACCCAGAACCGCGAATCGCCGATCCGAAAAATCTCCGCAGGGCACTGGGAGATTAAGACCTTGGACGGACTCGCAAATATGTATATAGCCATATCGGCATTTTTGGCAGCGGGTTATCTTGGCGTGAAGAACAATGAACCGTTGACGGCTTCTGATTGTCCATGTGAGTATCTCCAGTTGTGGTTTCATATGTGAGAATCTGCCTTTGCGTTTCACTCTTGCTGACTAAGGACAGACGACGCTGCAACCTTGGATGAAGCGGGCCGTCAATCTTATGGTATCACTACCCAACTGCCAAAGTCGCTTTCTCAAAGTCTTGATCATCTAGAAGCGGACACTGCTCTGCAGGACATACTTGGAGCGACCCTCGTCGAGAACTACCTTCTCGTCAAACGCGCAGAGAAAAAGAAGTTGGATTCGATGGACGAAGATACACGGAGACAGTGGCTGTTGGAGCGATATTGATCCGAGCGGAGTGCATATATAATCACATAGCGAAACCATTTTCTTGACACGGCCAATATGGATACCTTTTTGGGAGTAACGTCCGTTCCAGCTGGTAACTACACAAAGGTGTCTGTTAGTGGACCTAAATGTCGAAGGAATAATGTTGATTCCTGGGGTTCGCAATTCGAGTTGCGGGCATCTTCTAGATGGGCCATCCCAGCATTGCCTATTACATCACTTGTAGACGGATTAAAAGGCGGCAGAGTTATTACTTTGTTATAAACAAAAGGTTAAGAATACTTATGGCATCGCAGGATTAGTTGGATAATGTAGTTGAATAATGTAGTTGACTAATTAGTATACTGCTCAGAAGACACCTGAGAATCATGACCTCGTATAGGGCTCAGCGCTTGCGCGCCGCGCACCAAAAAAGTAAACAAAGATTGATATACACTCAGACAGTAGACAGGGGTATCGAACAGTTTTCATCATCGGACATTGTTAGTCAGCCGTAAGCTCATCTCGAAGGCATTCCCATCAGCTCTCCGAGTTCATCACTGGTAAGTGTACTTCTGCGCCGGTCACGCTGCGCTTTGCTAGAACCCTTGAGATTCCGTCCTCGTTTGCGGCTCTCGTTCTCTTTGCGTGTTTGCTCGGCAGCTCGAGCTTCGTTCTCTACTGCGGCTAGCTTTTGTGGCACACTCATTCGCGATGGATTGGAGCTCTGATTTTGTGTTAGATTGCCCTTTATAATCGCAAGTGATAGTCCAACTTACGTCAAGAGAAGCAGCCTTAGACTCGGTCATCTTCTTGGCTGTCCTGCGCGTCACCATCTCAGAGCGGTGAGCTTTTACCGGTACGGTTTCATCTTCGCCGGGCGAGACGGTGTTGGGTGAGTTCTGAAGCCCGGGCGTAAATGAAACCTTTCGAGGCGATCGTCCTGTCATGATATTGTCGCTTTTCTCCTTCAAAGCTTTATTGTTTTTCTTCACCTTGATTTCACCTGACGGTGGCTTGATCTTTCGATCAGACAAGGCGCGATTGGTCTTGCTGGAGGCGGATTGTACTTTTTTCTCCTCTTTCTCTTCTTGCTTAGCAGGTCGATCCTCAAGAACAGGCGACTGCATGGCTGCTTCCCGATCGTCATCATCTTCTTCTGCTTGTCTCTGAGTTGCATCCAAGCGGAAATTGAGACTCATTCCGCGACGGAGCTCTTCCGCCTGCACTGAGTGTCCTCCATCAGCAATGCGCTTGTGCCAACCATCCATCATTTTCAGCGCCTGACTCCATCTGCCCTCCATCTTCTCCCAGCCTTCGCGGAGACGTTTGATTTCTTCGTCGCGTACTTCGACCTCCTCAAGCGGTACGAATGAAGGATTGGTGAGCAACGTTCGGAGATGATCGAGTACACGATCCATCTGGGCGGATAGCTCGTCGCACGAGGCCGGAAGGCTAGTGACTGAGCCATGGGACAATCTGGGAGCCCCCAGGCTCACCGTGCCCGTGAGACAAGCTTCCTCGTCCTCTGTAGATGACAAGCCCTGCAAGTCTTTGAGAGTCTCGACGGTGTTTCGGGCTAGGTTGATAAGGGTGTCATTCTCGTCGCTCAAATTCTGGCAGAGTTCGGTCAAGAAGTCGTTCGTTTCTTGCTTCAGGCTATAGCCGGGATCGCTGAGACCTTCCCCACCTGCGATAGATCTTGGTCGCGGACGCTGGCCGGTAGCTGGGTTGATATTGATGGTTGTGACCGTCAGTCCATCCCTCCTTCCTCGTTGTCGTTCTGCCAGGTGCATCTTGAGCTTCTGCATCTCCGAGTCGCGCTTGCGTATGTCATTGGCGCATTGAGCTCTGACTTGCTGGATCGTGGCTCTCATCCGTTGTACTTGTTCCTTTAGTCCTCGGATCGTCGCCTCAGCCCCTGAAATGGTGGCCTTCAAGGACCGTTCCTGCGCTTCAGCCAAAGCCAACGATCGGGTGAGTTCGGATGCCTTCGCCTTGAACTTGTCCTGTTTCGAGTCGTCAGCATCAAGCACATCCGGGGGGACTGCTGAGCGTATGTTCCGTACCAGTTCCGCAATTCTCTGAGACTCCTCCGCTCGCAGAGTCCTGATCGTAGTTGCGAGGCTCTCGCGATGTTCGGCTTCGCGCTGCAGGACTGTCAGCCAATTACCGATCGGTGAGAACCAGTCCAATCACATACATCTCTGCGCAGGACCAAGTCATTGACCAAATTGATGATTCTGCCCATGGTGGCTGCTGAGCCTCCATCTTCATCCTCGGGATTGGCGAATTCGATGGGGCGGCCGCTTTTCAACAGACCCCTGGCCAATAGTACATTGTTGATGTAGGTAGATGCAGCCTGCAGATTCTGTGGCTCCATGGCTTGCCAGCAAGCTTAGTGGCACGCAAGTGCCTATGCAGGAAAAAACTGCTATGGATGAAGCGGAATCGATTCGTCGTCTCTTCTTTTGCCCGACTGTTATTTTTCTGTCGCGGCCGGAACCCCCCCAAAACAGGAAGAATGTAAACACCGCCCACCGCCCACCGCCCGCGCCCACCGCCCGCGCCCATCGGCCCATCGGCCCACCGCCCCGGTTTGGCCTCTCCGGCCGGCATTATCGACCATTCCCGCAGTGCCGCTTACCTCAGCCACTTTATCGGGGGTTCCAGTTTCGTTATCCACTTTCCTTATCGCGCGCGTCGTCCACGCGTTTTCTCACTTTTCCCCAATTCGGCTTCGACTCTCCTATGTTGTCTCGAACGCCTGGCCATTATGGCACCGGTCATTCGCAGCGAGGGGGACTCCCTCCAGCAGCGAGGACAGTTGCTCTTCAAGCAGGGTAACTATCAAGGTGCTCTGGATGCGTTCACCGAGGTACTTGCTTGCCCTCCGCAGCTGATAAGGTCAAGCAACTGACTGATATGACTCCATAGGCTCTCTCTTGTAAGAAGGCTGATGTGATGAGCATACTTGATAATCGAGCAGCTACATACATCAAGCTTGCCCAGTATGATCGAGCTCTGACCGATTCTCGAAACATGGTTCGGAAGGACACCAAGGACGGACGGGTATGCTCTGCCTCGTACCGCATTGACATTGCTGCCACAAAATGCTAAGTCTGAGCTTCTGAAGGGTATCTTACGCTATGGGCAAGTCTTACTCTTGACTGGCGATCGCGCCAAGGCCTTGAAAGCATACGGTTACGGGCTCAAGTCCCTGGGCAGTGATAACCCGCGTCGCAAGGTACGTCAGTATCCTGCCGTAGAAAGTAGTCTGCCTCTGGGGATGATGTGTACTGAAGTGATTTAGCTTGTTCTCCAAATGTACTGCAAAGTGCGTGATGCAGCTTCAGTCAAACGCCTTGACCCTTTCAGTGTCCTGCCGCTCGAGGTAGCCATGATGGTCCTTCGACACCTGACCTTTCGGGAAATTGTGTAAGTGCAGTCCAACTGTGCATTTGTCATCGTTATCACTGACAGTCAATGCTTTAAGGACTTGTACTCGCGTGTCCAAGGGATGGCAGCAGTTTCTGTCAATGCGAGATCTGTGGATGCGTCTTGATCTTAGCGAAGCCCGTCGAAAAGTGTCATCGCGCTCCATCCGAACATACATTCAGCGTTCGCGTGCCATGCTTACCCATGCAATGGTGACCAACATAGCGACTACTTCTCATGAAAAAGTGCTTGAATATTTCAGTAGATGCCCAAAGCTGGAGAGTCTGGAAATTGGCGATCCTATCCAGCGCCATGACGGGCTATACAACCAGTTTAAGAGCTGCAAACAAATGAAGAGTCTCGTCATCGCTAAAGGAACACCTGTATCACAAGAGAACATCGCCAAGTTCTTGACGAGCCTCACCAATCTCGAGCGCCTAGAGATTCATAATGCGCAGCCTTCACCTGAGACCAAAGTCCGCTGGCCCTCACATCTCCCAAACCTACGGAGCATTACCCTCTCTACTGAAGAAGCAGCTGTGCCACCACCAGGTCGCGTAGCCGCTCTCTATCTCCCGGCTGCAACGGTATGTATTGCGCAGTCGCATAGTTCCTGCCTATTAAGTTTCTAGCATTGAACCAGGCTAACACTGACAGGCGTCGCAATCCTGCGTAATGCCTAACCTCGAAGGACTCCGAATCGACTCGTACCCCAGAATCTGGTCACCATACACGCTATCATTCGACCCCAACCAATTCCCAAAACTACGAAAATTAGAACTCAAAGGCGTCTTCATCGGAAACTTCGCATTACCTCCCACCCTCGAGCACCTCAGCATCCACGCGGGAACCTGCCCAGTTGGCCAAGAGTTTCCTTTCCCCTTCGACCAGTCTCCACACCTCCGCCACCTGCACACCCTCATCCTCCGCGACCTCAACTGGGTCACTCACGACACACTCCACAACTTCCTCGTCACAGCCGAGGCGCCAATCCGGAAGCTCGTCGTGGCCAGTTGCTCGAAGCTCGATCATTCGCAGCTCGAGCGCATCCTCACTGAACACCCCATTGACCTGACCGAGCTCGGGATTTGTGCTCTGCGCGGCGTCACTGACATGAGCGTAAGGGCGCTGGTCCGGCATCTGCCGCACCTGTACGCTTTGGACGTCTCGGCTACCGATGTCACCGGGCGTCTGGTCAGGACATTCGCTGATGCGCCGTCGTCCTCCGACGATTTGCCGCGACTGAAATACCTCAATGTTGCGCAATGCGAACATGTCTTGTATGAAGCAGTTGCGTATGGTCGCTCGCGCAATATCAATGTCATTACGCGCTGAGCCAATTATGAAGATCAAATGCCGGACAAGAACTTCTGGCTCAGTTCCTTGACCTCGACAAACGTCCGTCCTTCTACTGTAACGACTTGTCTTCTGCTATTGGTAGTCAGCTTGGTTTGTGTTGCTCTCTTGGTCAACAGATTCACCAAACATTATCTGAGTCGGACAAAAGACGCACTGCCTAGAGCTTCTTTCACGATAACTCGATCAGCACCCGCACAATAGCCAGGAGCACAATACACCACTATCACTGCCTCACCAAATCACTAGGAAGGTGGATAGCTCAGAAAGATTTGGAAAACAATCCTAAATTTCCAACGACCACGATCCAGACTCCAAGCAAATGCTATCATCTTCTGTGATTGTGTCTATTGAAGACTATCCTAAGTCAACCTCAATTGTTGTTTGAGTTCGCCTCCCAGGAAGGAGACTAATCAAAATCATCTACACACCACAGCCAAATGAAATCTATGCCAAAGAACTCGATGAGTTCACGTATATCCTGTAGATCTCTATGCAATTCTAGAGCTATGAATTCCCCCCGAACCTAAATTCTAATCTCTTAAGCATCCCACCAACCCTCCAGATATGTCCGCAAGTCAATCGTATCCGGCCTATTCAGATGCGGCGTCAAGTCGGCCCCCGTCTCGAGTTCCCTCTGCGTCCAACCATTCCCAAAGTACGCGAACCGATTCCCACTCGGATTGGTATAGGTGTACTCCCAATCCTCCCACCGAGGATCCCGCCGCAGGTAGTTCAGATGCGACGCGCTGCCGGGAAACAGGCCATGGATGCGGCCCCCGGGCCTCCCGCCGTTATACCACGAGCGACAGTTCTTCTGCCCGGGGGTCGAGTCGTCGTTGCCCGTCCACACCGTGCGCGGGTAGAAGGTATCGCAGTACTCGACAAAGTCGTCCGTCGCCGCCTTGGACGGCGCCAGGGCCTTGATGCCCTGCGCGCGGAGCTTACGCAGTAGCTTGGCGATGTACGTGATCTGGTTCTCCAGGCAGTTCGGCACACTGCCCCCTTGGCCGGTGGAATGGGGCCCGCCGATCCACAACAGGTTCGGGAAGCCCGGGGTGGCCATGCCGAGGTAGTTGTAGGGGAAGCCGTACAGGCCGTCGTGCGTCCACGCTTCCTTCAGGTCGACGTTGTTGGCGATGATCGAGAACGGGGGCGCGTGGTCCACGTTCGCACCCGTCGCGCAGATAACGATGTCCACGGGCCGCTCGACCCCGTCGGTGGTGACGATCCCCGTCGGCGTGAACCGCTGGATGGGCGTCTGGATGTAGCTGACGTTCTCTTGGCCCAGGGCCTCGAGGTAGCCTGGTCCCGGCGTGGGGCGCCGGCAGTTGGGCGGGAAATCGGGGATGATCTTGTCGGCCAGGGTGGAGTCCTTCCCGATGCGCGAGAGCATCAGCCTGGTCCATTTCTCGCGGAGCTCCTGGTTTTCGGGGGTGTTCTTGAACACTGCGCCGAAGCGGGAGAAGTAGCCTTCTTCCACGCTCTTGCGGTACCGGAGATAGGTGTCTGGGTCCTTGAACGATTCCAGCTGTTCCTCGGAGAAGAGGTTGGGTTCGAGGCGACGGACCCCCGTCGTGCCGAAGGAGTCGGCGACCCATGTGCGATTGCGCGCATAGTGGTCAACATGTTGTGCGATGGGTTGGATGGAGGGTAGGACTTGCAGGCCTGAGGCTCCGTTTCCGATCAGAGCAACTCGCTTTCCCTGTAGATCAACCTCGTGGTTCCAGTTTGAGGAGTGGAACAGGGTGCCTTCGTATGAGTCGATGCCCTCGTAGTCGGGCAGCTTCCACGCGTTGAAGTGGCCGATGGCGTTGATCAGCACGTCGAGCTCTTCTTCGTAGCGCTGCCAGCGGCATTAGAATCTGCTTTTTCGCGATGGAAAGTTGCTAGAGCATACCCCAGGTGTCTGCTGATCCTTGAGATCTTGAATCGTCACCAGCCATTTCCCCTTCTCGGGCTGCCAGACTGCACGCTCGATCTTCTGCTGCAGACGCAGATACTTGTAGACATCATATTTCCTAGCGAGCCCTTGCCAATACGATCTGATCTCCGCTCCTTGTGCAAACTCCTCCGTCCATTGTGTGTTCGGAGAAAAGCCGGACTGATATACGTGCGCGGGAATATCGCAACGAACCCCGGGATATGTATTCTCGAACCTAATCTATTAGCAACAAATATCGAGAAGTAGTGACCTTTGGGAAAGCCTACCATGTACCTCCCTGTTGACCGATGGCGTTATTAAACTTTCTGGATTCGTTGGTAGGAAAGGCGACTTACCACATCGGCATTCTTCTCATAGATCCGCAAATCGACTCCGGGGACCTTTGCTGGAAAAAGAATCCCTGCTGTGATTCCAGCAAGACCAGCTCCAATAACGCCAACCTTGATCGGTCGGACTTGGTCGATTGGATGCTCTTCTATCTCGAAAGCTGGGCGTTGGAGATCGTCGGACTTGGTGGTTTCGACAGCTTGGGTGACAGCTTCCTTCGCTGGCAGAGCGCCCTTCTGGCCATTCAATATCGGTAGGTCCGTATGAACGGCTTGTGGACCTTTGACTGCTGCCATAGTTCTATAGGTTCTCAAGGTGTAAGTGGCAGTTGGGGGACTTTACTGTGGTCGACCCCTCCATTGATATAATGATCTCGTGGAGCAGGAGGGGAAGGAGGAGGGGTAGAGCCGGCGGTGGACCATGGATACCGCCGCGGCTACCTCAATCTGCACGCCATTCGCACCATTTCTGAGGTCACGTAGATTGCCTGCAGGCCAGCCATTCAACTTCAATACTGTCCCGAGATCGCATCATCGCAGATAGTGATGGTGTGATGTCGAGACCGATGCGGCGACAGACTTGATAATTAGAAGAGCGCAAGAAGAACAAGGGTAGGCATTGGCATTTCAGTCAGATGTAGAATCGAAGCACACCTTCTGGGAGACCATGTACTGTACTTGGAAGAGAGAGAAAAAACTAGGATCGATGATCGATGTCGGTGTCGGATGTATACAAGGGAAAGGAGTGTTGCAAACGCTGCAAACCCCCAAGTACCACGGCCCCCAAAAGTAGCAGCACCAGGCAGCAAGGCATTACTCGCGTTTCTTTCTCTAACTAATTAATATATACAAATTCATACATTTCAGACCACAAGATCGACCACCTCCCCAGGATTGAGCTGCACACTAATCAGCCCCACGGCGGGTTTTCCTCTTCTTAGTGGTCTGAGCCTTATCAGCCACCTGCTCCGAATCCACAGCACGTGCTTTGCGCGCACCCCGTTTGGTGCCCGCTTCTTTGGCAGACGAGAGCTGGTTCTCGGGCGAGACATCAGCAGTGGGAGCAGCCTCCCCGTCCGAGGGGTGGGGTGATGCTGCAGTCCCAGCCTGCTGTTGAAGGCGACGGAAAGCCTTCTCCATTCGACTCTGGCCGCCGGTACGGACACGAGGAGCGAATGCGCCCGCACCCTGGGGTCCTGTAAAGAAGTTGGTGATATTTGACTGAGTGCCTTCTTGCTCTCTGCGGTTCATGTCACGGATGACAGGCACAAGAATCTCGTCGGTCCGCTCTTGGCTCCAGCCTACCGTCGACATCAAAAAGTTGCGTAGACCATGCAGGTCAGGCACGCCCCATTGGAAAGGCGAAGGGTCGGAGTCCACCTCAGGCTCGAGATAAGCGATGTCTACCCGGTGATCAGGAAAGGATGGCGGCAAGAATATCTTTGTAGCTTGCTTCTTGAACCGTTTGTAGAAGGCAGCATGCTCGCTGTCACTCATACTGACCCCTGTCTGCACTCGTGTCCACCACTCGTTGAACTCTTCCAAGTCGGCAAATTCTGTAAGAATTTCCAATGCAGTTACAGGGCCAATCCCGGGAATACCTTCCGTATAATCGCTGCCCAATAGATGGGCAAGTCTGATCAGCTTGGTGCGGTGGAGGGCGTATTCCTTCTCTAGGTCGGAAGACAAGTAGCATTCAACGAACTTGCCCTGGTTGAACATATTCTTGTATATCCGTGTGCCGCCAAAGAGGAAGCAATCGCTATCATCAGTGATGATGCCGTCAACGAGCCCTAAAGAAACCAATTTCGCACACTGGGCCTCAGCTTCCATGGGCGCGGTAATGTACGGCAAGCCAAAGAGCGACAGCAGCTGCTGGCACTCCGTGATCATGACTTGCGACACCTCATCGGCATCTCGGCGATCCTTCTTCTGCTGAAACCGCAATTGCTTGAGCTCCTGCTCATAGTCGAATGCACTAGCGGTGTTCGTCTCAGAGTTCAGGGCGGCAGCAAATCGGACATGTTCTTCGCCTTCAGCTGCAAGCTGCTGCATTAGATCCTCGTCTTCAGGATCAGAATAGTCTTCCTGCTCGATGCTGTCTCCGGTGTCAACAAGCTCAAAAACTGGTGCATCTTCTGCGACAGACTTGGTGTTATCTGCTATGCCTCCAGTTGTTGTCACAACGTTCTCGAAATCATCTTGCGCTCCAGGCATAGCATCGTCAGGCCTGCTAATATGCGGTATGGCGACATCCTCGAACTCAGGAGTAGGAGACGATTCGGACCGTGCAATGTCGTAGTTTTCAGTAGTGTTGGCTATGTCGCCATTGGATAAAGTTGGTTCAAGTTCATTGACTGGTTCAGACTCCTTTGGAATGTCATTAGAGTATGTCTCGGGTGGAGAATGTTCACCAGACTTTTCAGAGACGGGTACCTCCACAGTAGTTAGTGTGGTGTGTATCGTCGGAGCATTAGTCGGAACAGGTAAGCTCTCTTCTTCCCCTTCAGACTCGGAATCAACATTGATGACCTCTTTCCTACCCGCGGGTTCACGCCGAGTGTATTTGTGATTTGCTGCCTCATCCCGTACGAAAAGTGCGTCCGAGTCGTGCTTCTCACCACGAGTTTCCCTAGCTGGTCGAGACTCAACCTCGTCGGCGATGAACTCGGCATTATGAGTATCACGGGATGCCGCTGAGAACCACGGGGGTAGAGGCAAAGCCTCCTTCTTGGGCTTTGTCGCTTCCCCTTCATCCTTAGCTTGGTCTTTCTCGGTTTCCTGCTCTTTTCGTGGCTCATTGACCTTGCTCGGCTTCATGAGCTGCATTGACTCAAAAGGCAAAGGACCGTCAAATGGATTGCCCACACGAGTAGTAGGGGCGGTCTTTTGTGTCCTCTTAGACTGAGCTAGAGCAGCCGCAAAGTCAAAGTCATCTTCACTGTCATCCATGAGATCCGCGGGCTCATCCCTTGGCTGGGGTAAGGAAACTTCGCTTCGATTCAATTGGATTTCTGGCATGTCTTTGTCGTCTTGGCCGTGAGCCGGGGTTTCCAGAGACATTTGTATAGCGCGCTGGAGCTCCTCGTCATTATCTTCAAGATCGTCAAACATATCGTCGCCGTTAACAAGGTCATTACTTGGGAAGCTCGTACGTGGGTCGTTGCGAACGAATAAAGAGTCATCGTCCACAATATCCGAGGGCCTTCTGCCCTCCACATCACCACGCATCTGGTTCATGATCGATTCGTCGAAAGCGCCTTCTCGCAGGAAAGGAAGCTTAGGGAGTCGGTTGAGGCCCTCGATTGGGACATCTTCAAAGCCGCCATCGCTGTCATCTGAAAATTCCTCCTTCGGAGCTACCACCTGATGCTGGCCGTACTCGTCAACATCGATTGGCCTGTCCTCCTGGCCTTCCTTATTCCCCACCACACCTAACACCCAGCCCCCCTCGATGGTATTGTCCTTGACTAGGACATACTCCTTTCCTCTTTCACCAGCTATTCTCTGCCCAGATTTGTAGAATGCCTCCTCCCCATTCATGCCGTTGATATTCATTAAGCGTTGCGTAAGATCGTTTCGTTCCTTGACACGCTCGATCTGAAACTTCGAAAAGGCCATACGGTCAGGAAACATGGTGTCTAGTTGCTCCTTCGAGTAACCCATACGCAGGCGACTTCTGAGTCGGGCCGCATTAAGGATATTGTACCGATCCGTAGCCGGGAGGCTGACGAAGAATGGACTATCGAAGTCTATCTTGGAGAAGTCATATAAATTGATATCCTCACCCTGGTGGAATTGCCGGGCATACTCTTCGAGTTCTTCTCGAGACATGATGCGGGGATCGTTGGGCGCTCCCATCTCCGCGAGGGAGACTTGCAAGTCGGGTAAATGGTAGGCATCCTTCTTCCTGAAGGAGCGCGTCTGGTTCTTTTCCTTTTCTGTCATAAAGGCATCGTCAACATACACAGGGTTATCTGGCACTGCCTCCTCCCGGTCCGCGACTCGTTTCTGGCGGCTCGCTGCTGCCGCTTCTTCGGCCGATCTCTGCAACTGCACTGCCAGCAGTTTCCCTGCCGTTCGGACTGCATCTTCGCGGCGGCCCTCCCGGCGTTTCTTCCGATTGTTGATGGTCTGTCGCTTGAGGATTGGAGCGCCGCCGTCGAAGACGAACACCGGTTTGATCCCGAAGTACAGCAACTTGCATATCCGGCGGAAGAAGCCAACGATGTGCGAGTTGCGCAGAGCGTTTCCCTCCTTGTCGCGGACGGCCTTCAAGAACTGGTAGATCCAGATAGATGCATCCACTGCAAGTCGCTTCTTGTTGAGCGTTTCTAACTTGATGGGCCTTGCGCAAGGCTGCACGACTGTCCACAGTCCATGAACACCCATGCTGCCGGGTCGATTCCCGGATTAGAGCGAGGGTAAACCGCAACGACTGAGCATTTGGACGGCACGAGAGCAATTAAAACTGAATCCGGCCGCGAGACCGACCTTACCGACCAGATTGAATCACCGTAAGGTTTTTGATAAGAAAAGAGGGATGCTTCTCGCAAGAGGATCCCCCGCGACGCCACCCTCGCAGGCAGACAGCGCGCGCGATCACGTGGGCTTAATTGCTTCCAATGACGGCATCGATCATGTGACCGGGTAATGTGGTCCCATGCCAGTCACGTGACTGTCTGGAACGGCTACTGCGTTGATGCCTTGGTGCCTGTCAAACTCGGCATTTACAGCCGGACGTCGTGTTTCCCTCCGTTCCCTTTGTTCATCTTCCCTCTTGCATTCTCGGGGCTATTGTTCGCCTATTTACTCTACCCCCAGACGAACAGTCTGTGAAATTGAGGACTGTCCGGACTCATACTCTCATGTGGACTTGTTGACAGCGTGGTTGATCCGGGTTCCATCTTCAATCAAACTTTCCTCATTCCGATCCGAGCACTGATCGGGTTTATTATGGCCCCCATCAACTTGCTCACTCGTCTCCGGACGCTTTACTCCAAGGATTACGGTAGGTTCTTTACACCATCGCTTCTCGGACTGAGTGCTAACACCTTGTTCAGATGAACCAGCTATCTCAACGGCGGCAGCAGCTTTCTTCTCGGTAAGCGATCCAGACAGCTCGTTGAAGTAGATAGCGATGAGATCGCAAGGTCAACTTTGACTAAGATGCGGATTCCAGGTCTTCCTGACTCTTCTTTACGTGATTCCATTCTACGTGAATGTAACCACACGGCCGTCCCCCACTCTGAGTCGCGATGCACCATCAGTGATCCGGGCGAGAATCCGCAGCGTGACCCTCTCATGCATCGCGAGCACTCTCATCGTCGCCTGGCTGATCATCGGCAAAGACGACGGGTCTCTGACGGAGGCCCTCAAACTCCTGGGGTGGTGGCCCGTCAGCTTTGCCGACATCTTCCGCAGCCTGCTGCTGACAGCTATCCTCTTCGCGGGGCCTTTGTTCGAAAGAGGCATCGCCGAGGGGGAATGGTGGGACTGGATCCAGGGTAGCCGGATCAGCGCTTCCCTGCGCAGCTGGATCGGCTGGAGAAACTACGTGGCGGTAGGTTTGAGCTCTCGTTCGAAACGCCCAACAGCGTGGCTAATCATTGAAAAAAAAAAAAACAAAAATTACAGGGCCCAATCACCGAGGAAATCATGTTCCGCTCAGCGATTGTCCCGCTGCATCTGCTGGCCAAGGTGTCTTCGGGCCACATTGTCTTCGTAGCACCCTTGTACTTTGGCATTGCGCACGTGCACCACTTCTACGAGTTCCGCCTCACGCATCCCGACACCTCGGTGGTCGCAGCGTTACTGCGCTCCATTTTCCAGTTCGGCTACACCACCATCTTCGGATGGTATGCCACTTTCCTTTACCTGCGCACCGGTTCGCTCCCGGCGGTCATTCTCGCGCATACCTTCTGCAACTGGTGCGGACTGCCCCGGTTGTGGGGGCGGGTCGAGGCAGGCGTACCCATCGGGCCCCCATTGGCCAAGGGAAAGGGTGGCAGCTCGGATGAGACGGGATATGGGCAGTTGGGCATGGGCTGGACGGTTGCCTACTATATCCTGCTCGTCGGGGGTGCGCTAGGGTTCTACTATGCACTGTGGCCTTTGTCGGAGTCCTTAAATGCTCTGGCCTCTTTCTCAAGTCCGCATAAGAGGACATAATCAATGGTAGGGAAGGTTGTGAAGCATCAGCACTGATGGATGCGTCTGGATTTGATGGACGAGGACGAGCCGTGTTTTATACATATATAATATATTTTAATGCGACCTGAAGTAGGTAGGACATATCGTGAGGTTTAGTTTTATGATTAGGGAGATCAACACCTCTTGTTCAATAGCTCCTAATACAATGTGTTCATCTTCACAGGTTGACTTGATTCTAGATAGTTGTGTTGAAAGTACCCCTCCCTGCTTGCTGCCCAGCACACTCTGCAGAAGCAAACATTTGGATTCGAACGCGGGGTATCAGCCCAGGCCCAGCGCAGACTTCTACATGTACTGTTCAGATGTCGCGCCGGGAAGTTGAACACGTATGTGCACGTGCACGTGCACTAGTTCACGTAAGCAACCCTTAGTTCGTATGACATTTTGATTACATAGAGACACGTCAAATATCCTTGGTCAGTATCGAAGCATATCGATCCCATCTGGAGTACAGTATCTTCTCAAGTATAGACTAGCTTCTGAAGTACGCAGTAGCTTCTCGAGTGGGCCTTGAACCCACTATAATCCCCTGATGCACCAGCGTTGACGTCAAGCATTCCAAGCGACAAGATATCCAGCAAACCCACTGAACCTCCAAGCTCTAGCATGAAGTGAATCTCCTACCCGCAACAGAAATCTGCGGTTAACTTAATCACCTGGGCCAACAGCCAGGGACAAGGGCTCGCACAGTGGCAAGAAACCCACGACCCACGATCACCAACTTGAATTGACTCCAGATCGCCAACTCAATCGACCTATGAGCTGAGCTGGGGCGACGTGAGCACACCCCGTAAAAAATAGCCCCTCTATAGCACCCTCCACCGAGATAGAAAACTGTACAACAACATCTACTCACATAACAAAACATACCAGCTACCTCCCTCGAACCTCAAAGCATCACACCCCCACAAGAACAACAGCCCCAACCACCCCCGCCAACCCCGCACTCCGCACCCGGAACCCAGCCGCCGCATCGTTCCCCCTCACCACCCCAGTAGTGGTAGCATTCGCGGCAGCAGCCGCAGAACCCGTGGCACCGGAACGCGAAGTCAGCGCGGTCGAGGCCGAGTCGCGTGCGGAGTCGCTGGCCGAAGGGCCGGTTATCTGAGCCGCTGCAGCGTCGGTAGCAGTAGCCGACGACGACGACGACGACGACGAAGAAGTATCAGTAGACGCCGACGTAGAAGCAGAAGCGTACACACTTCCACCCGCACTCGCAGTAGCCGTGATTGCACTGGTCTCGCTTGTAGCTTCAGCAGCACCAGAGGTAGTCGTGGTCGTGGTCGTGGTCTCAATTAGGCGGCCGTTTGGACCCCAGCCGGGGAGATAATGCGTCGGTACGGGCTCTGTGCCTGAGTAGAGTGGACACCCTGGGACGGTGGTTTTGGGAGGCGCGCGACCGCCGCCGCAGTCGATGAGCTCGCAGAGTTCGCCGGTGTCGGGGATGTAGAAGATCCGGGTGAAGATGCCGCCCACGTAGGTGGTGGAGGAGGTGCAGGGGGGTCCGATGTCTGTTTTGGCGGCGACGAGGGTGAGGCCTAGGAAGAAGGAGATGGTGGTGGTGAGGAGCTTCATGGCTGTTATTGTGGTTTCTTGTGGGTGGTGGTGGGAAATGAGGGACTGTGGTGAGGAATCGAACGAAGGAGGAAGGGATAGATAGGTGAGAAAGAACGACACTCGGGAGGTGGAAACAGGAGTTGAAAGGAAATAAGCGAAGTTATATACGAGTCATATACAAAGTTAGCGTTGGAAGATACGCTTGGCAGGGAGTGGGTTTGCTGCTCTGACTGGTGGGACTCCCTCCACTGCGTCCCTGATTCTAGCGCCACATCCCCATTTCTCTGTTCAGGGGTTCGAGACCCTCAATTTCGACAAAATCAAATCGTGCTGGCCGGACTAGATTGCAGAACAGTGGGGCTGAGAGATGCCTGTGCTGCTGGTGGAGGCTTACTTGCGAGTGAACTTGGTGAATGATGGATGCAGGAAAGAGGAAGGCGCCTGCGGAGCACCCGGTGGACTATCTTTGCAATCAATACCAATTCTCTTCTTGATTAATTAAGGTGATAACTAGCTCTCTACTTGATTTCTTCCCCGACAAACACTTCATAGTTCTGGTTAACCGTCTCCTCGAGCATCCATTACGGGCGTGTGTTCAGGTATGTTTCCGAGTATCGTCATGAACATCTTTGCCAGTATTTTTGCAGGCAGCCTTGCAACAGCCCCGTGGAATCAAGCCTTCTGGTAAAGCAATGCCACTCAATGACCGAGAATTTACATCACCCTCTCTCATCTCAGATCCTCAGTGAGAGGGAAAAGTTGTCAGTGGCAGCTGATCAAGAGAGTCCGAATCTGCATCACGATTCCGGTTTTGAATTGGCTCCCTTGTCGACTCTCTTGCCTAGCAGACTGTAGGATTTGTTCCCACCCAGTACAATCTCTCAAGGGCCTCCTGTGCAAGTTCGAAACTCTGCTCATCCACATGCAAGGCGATGGAACATAGTCCCGCATCACGTCTCATTCGCTTGACTCAGAGATCAGACTGCGTAATTCTTCTTTCGCCACAGCATTTCGAGTGCTCTTCAGCGATCAGCAATGTTCTCTGTTGTTGTCCCCGGGACTGTATTTCCGGGCTCATCCTGATTGGCGGATTCGATACTGCGATGCCATCACCTTCTGTAGGGCGCATTGAACTGAACTTAAGCAACAACCGTACCATGGGCAGGTTCAGAAAAGAGAGAAGATGCATCGCGATGCTGCTTCTTGTTGCTTTGTCGCTTTCCTCTTGAGACGAGAGACGTAGCTAAAGATATTCGACTGATGAGAGACTTCATGATCGAAGGCAGATCTTCAGGTGTCTCTCTCGAACTAGTCTCATTTTCCCAGAGCCCGTATAGCCCTAGTTAGGATGATTGATCGTATGTCCATTCAGAGCTGAATACCATACTCTTCTCATAGATTCCCGTGCTCTTACCTCACGGGTGTAGATGCTCCGTGGGTCGGGTGATTCGACTTACCACCGTTACCTTCCAGAGTGACGAGTTCAAACTATGTAGGAGAGTGTACACTCACAAATCTTTCTGCCCTGGCAAAGTTAGACATTGACTCAGTGGAAGTTTTCTCAGGGCTGCCTACCTCACACTGAAAGCATAGCTGATGCATAAAAGAACACCACCCTCGCCCACTCCTTCCTCCTTCCTCCAACTTCGTGCCACACTTCTTGCTCGTAGCTATCACTCAAACATCTCGCTGTCCACGAAAATTAGCTTCTCCTCCCAGCTGATATCCCCCCTCTCACCTTTATTAAACATCACTTCACACAAGCTTTGTCCATCCTCCATGGCCATGCTTCCTCCTTATCACGCGGCTGATCAGCAGCAGTATGGTGGACAAGGACCATATATCTATGCTAGTCAGCAGTATGCTGCGCCATACCATCCTGCTTTGCAGCAGCAGCAGCAGCAGTGGCTTGCGCCACCTCAAATGTTTGGCCCTGCAGTGTTGCTGTATGCTCAGCCGCCTATGTTTGGCGGCTATCAGCAACCCTCATTTCTGCCATCGCCACTACCTCAACAACAACAACAACAAACTGTGCTTACCGACGTGAACGCACAGTATCTTTGCCCAAGGGGAAGCGCCCTTTTGGTTGGCAAGTAAGTGCTGCTACCCCGATTATCACCACCACCACCACCACCATCATCATCATCAATACCTTCTCTTGCTGCAGCTGTCACTTCCATCTTTTTCACGGAACAAAGATCAGCCATACTAACCTCTCTCGAAATCCAGCCTGAGGAATGGGATTCCTCCAGCCAAGTTGTCCGCAGACCTCAAGGCGACTTTCAAGGGACGGTGGTCCGCCGATTGCTGGGTGAAGATCGTCAACTTCAAGAGGCGCCCCAATGGCAACCCAGGTGGCCAATATATCGCATTCGTCACCTTCCAGGTAAGTTTCTGGTCCTTTCTGGAGAGTCAAATCAGCCATCGGCCTATTTTGGGTTTGCATAGCAGGAGTCAGAGTCACATTACTAACCTTGGGTGGCTTGCATGCAGACCGTCCAGCAAGCGCAACAGATCTTGACGGCCGTGCAGGCGAATTACCAACCGATAGTCCTGCATGGTATGGTTCTGCGGCTTGAAGAGGCCAGGGGAGAAGGTGCGTAGCTTCATTCCTTTGCTTTTCAAACAAACAACATTCCATCCCTCTGGTCTCGTTCATTGGGTCTATCTTGCTTCGCTTCAATCATCTGACAAGCTCGACCCTTTCATCCGTTCATCGACGCTGATATCTGTTCTGGATTATATAGGCGTCCACCCAGAGCCCATAGTGGGCAAAGGCCTGGCCTCCCATTAGTCAGGCATCTCACCGCCTTCGGCCGTTCTTTGATACCTAGATAGTTCCTCAGATAGCTGAAATCCATGTGGCTGTCACCGATTCATTCACTGATAGTAGTTAACCATCGTTCCGTTCCTGCCTGGAGTGTCACCTGCGTCTTTAGTGCATACAGATTACCGTATTATGGTCTATAGCCATTCCAGTCCTCATGGACTTTCTCCTCAATACAATATCTTCCACTTCATGAAAGAACTGATCATTTATATCAATCCATTTGTCTTTTATGCTTCCTTACAATGGACCCCCAGTTAATAGACCCCCAGTCAACAGCCCTCCAGTCAACAGCCCTCCAGTCAACAGCCCTCCAGTCAACAACCCTCCAGTTAATAGACCTTCAGTTAATAAACCTCCAGTTAACAGCCCTCCAGTCAAGAGCCCTCCAGTCAATAGCCCTCCAGTCAATAGCCCTCCAGTCAACAGACCTCCAGCCTATGGGCACCCAGCCAACGCGCACCCAGCCAACGGACACCCAGCCAACGGACACCCAGCCAACGGAACAGTAAACGGGCATAAGGTACTAGTAGTCAATGAGAGCACAGCCAACAGGCACCCACCCAACGGACATACGGTACTGGTAGTCGATAGCAGCCGAGCCAACGAGGGCCCAGCCAAACAGCCAGCAACCGAGCAGCCAGCAACCGAACAGCCAGCGACTGAAGAGACCGCCAGCGAGCCAGCTGTCCCTGCTACCCCACCCCGTCTTCATCTGAGGAATCGGCTCACGAGAGTGCGGCCAACCCACCTGCATCTGAATAAACGCGATCCGCTCTGTGTCGCCTCTGTCTGCTTGCCTGCCTGCACGCCATGGTGTTCCAGTGGTGTTCCTCTTTCATTCACCTTTGTTTTGTTATAGCTTTATCACTTGTATCGTCCTGCTCAACCATGTCGATATTCATCGGCCACGTTTGGGTGTTCAGCATGTTTGGCATCATCTTAGGTTGGTTTTCTTTGGGACATGGCTCTTTTTTTGAATTTCCTGTGTTGCGTTGCTAATGCATTCTTGAGATTCTGGTCGTAAACTCTTGATCTCGCAATTTGGCTTCTCGTGTGGTGTTATTCCGGTTGTCCGGCTAGTGAATGAAGTGAGTGAGCTTGGTTGGAGCCTGTCGGCATATCTAAGTAATACGGCCACGTGGTGCAACGCGGTTATCAGGCTGCTTCCCATGTTGGTGATTCAGTCAGTTCCAACCACCAAGAAAATTGAGAACAGGTTCCATACCTCTTCTCTTCTGAGGCTTCAAAATCGCTGACAGAGCCTTTCCTCTCTGTGTCTACTGTAGATGTAAATGTAGTCTGATCACTCGTAGAGGATAATGAGAAGTAAAAAGAATAGTGAGCGATGAGATGATGGCATTTTTTTTTCTTCTCTCGCCAACAGTAGAGAAAATTTTGTGGGAAAGAAAATTTAGGAAGGGCGAAGTGAGGTCAAAATTGTTCTGGATTTGGTCACACAACAGCCAGCGTGAGTCAGCGTGGCCATGTGGTTCCTATATATTTATATATATATGGTGGGTATCGATGAGGAATGTGATACAATCATTACTGCCGAGTATTACAGGCGGTTTTTTGAGGTGATGTATGTACAAATACGCACATATGGCACTGTACACACAAGTAGGGTCTGAAGTTGTGTATGGTTTACTTCCGTTGCAGCGCAGCCCACATCTCCGTTCCCGAGCATGTCTCCAGGACAAGCCGCAGTCATTGGACGGCGCCACCCATTCTCATCCTCCTCGCCTTGACGACCAATTGCTCCAAGACCATCTGCCTTACTGAGACTGTCAACCGACACCCAGTTTGCAGCAGCTGCCTGACACTCCCCGTCCTCTCGTCTCGAGCGCCGAGGTTCCTGAAATTGATGCGCGTCAGATCGACACACATCCGCCACACGCTCTGCAAGACCTCTTCCCACGACTCCCCCGTCGCCCTCGTAGTCAACGTCACATCCCTCAGCTCCAGCGTCTCCAGGCCCCGCACGGCCATCTTCCGGATACACGTTCGCAGAATCTCGGCCGTGGACTCGATCTTCCGGACGGAGAACACCCGGATCCGCGCGGAGGCCAGCCGCGCCGTCGATAGAGCCTCGAGGGTGTTCCCTGTGGGATGCTCGCGGCCTCTGCCAACGATGCGCAGTTCCTCTAGCGCCGGGGTGCCCTCCAGCAGCTCCCAGACGATCGACGTACCGCGGTATTCCCGGAAGTAGTCGTCGTGCAGGTAAAGCACGCGCAGGCCGCGCAGCACCTCGGGGTACAGCGTGGGGACGGTCCAGTTGGGGAGCTGGAGGACCTGGTACGGGGTCGTGGTGGGCTGCTCCAGGATTGGAGCGGAGCGCAACGAGGCGTGTATCTTGAGTCGCTCGAGGGGGATCCCCGCATCGTTGAAGATAGTGAACATAACGCGCACCACGTCGCCGGCGTGGATGCAGTCCACGGGCCAGTCGGCGGGCTCGTCCAGGTGGAACTCGAAGTCCCGGCACTCGGTGAACGCGGTGACGAGATCACAGCGCAGCGCCCACAGTTCCGGCAAGGCAAGGGGGTCCTCGATCTCGCTCGACAGCGCCAGTCTGTTGAAGGGGGAGTTGGGCCCCGTGTACGGATACCGAATCACCAGTCTCTTGATCAGTGCCGCCAGCGGGTTGCCCCTCGGCCGGGCCAGATCGCAGTGGATGCGCAGGAGGCTGTGGTACGAGAGGTTCGTCTCGACGGTCTCGAGATGCCGCGCGAAGATCGCCTCCGTCATGGGCTCCACCAAATAGTGCATTCTCCGAGAGACCTGACGGAGAGAGAGGAAGGCCGCCTCGTCCAGGTACCTCGTGATGTGCGGGAAATGCTTGGTAGGCATCGACCCGAGATTGACAGGAGACATGGCTGGCTTTTTGGAACTTGATGGGCGGGAAAGAGGCGAGGAGATAGATATAGAAGAGCTTCAGGAGGGCATAAACAGGGTTGACATTCGACGCTGGGAATTGGAGATAGGCCAAGGTGCAATCACTTTAAGTACTCTGTATTTCCTCAAGAGGGTCCCTCTTGTTGTAGTTCTCTCAGCAAGATTATCTCAAATAGCTGGAGCATTCCTGCTAATAGGTGATATTCTTTGTTTGTGCTGGCTGTCTCTTCGCCTGGTGCCAAAGTAACCTCTCCAACTGGCTCAGATAGCTTTGAACAAAGAGCATTGTCTTCCTCTGCGGCAGCTCTAAGGGCAGATTAACTACCCGTGCTGTGAACAATCACTTGTGCCCCAAGGCTTTATTGTTGAACACGTCACGAGACAATGCATGCCACTTTCAAGCTTTCTTTTGGAACAACGAACTGCATATCACACAGGTCAGTCAGATATCACCACCAGTCAATTAGACTATACCTGACTTCCACATTATGGATAAAGTAGACTTCGATCCTAATCCCATGTGACCCAAGGACAATAGCGGTTGAACTTACTTAAATGCCAATGACTTATCTTCTCGCCCTCGTACTGAACAGCTGTACATTATGATACGCGGCCGCAGGATCGTGCATTCGAAGCTCACATCGTGCTTATGATGCCTCTACTACTCAATATTATCGCAGATTGTCTTAATAAGTCGTGAAAATAGAATCCATATTCATCTCATCGGGTCTATAGGGTTGCCTCTACCTCATCCAGGACGGTGACCTTGATACTGCCGTTGCGCGGATCAGCACATAACTCAAGTGCCTCCACCGCTCTCTCCAATGGGAATGTATGCGACACAAGCTTTTTCAGGTCAAGGATTCCTCCACTGAGACAAGCAATAGCAGGAGGCCAGGTATCGCGATAACGATTGATGAATCGCAGATCGATCTATCCAGCCGTCATTTGTTAGCCACGGTACGAAGAAGGAAGAACTGGGCTCAGATACTGACCTCGGCTAAGGAAATATGCATAAACGGAAGATTGTTCATGACCGATTTCCCCACCCCAATGACGACCACAGCGCCGCCTCTACGGGCTGTAAACGCCGCCGTACAGACGCTGCTCTCTACTCCGGTGCATTCAAGGACTGTCTCAGGAGCGCTATACTCCCTCGACCCGAACAATGCTCTGATTGCCTTGGCATTATCCTCCGCACCCAATGAGCCATTCACCTGGTATGTAATGCAGCTGGGGACAAACTCTTTGGCGAATGCGAGTCGCTTTGGCTCGATATCCGTGATGACAATAGGATGGGCCCCAGAAGCACGAGCTGCAGCGAGCGCAATCAGCCCAATGGGGCCTGCGCCACAGACAACTACTCCACGACCTAGTTGGAGACGGGCCACTTGGATCCCCCGCATGACGACGGAAAGTGGCTCTAGCAGAGCACCTTCAGCGTACGAAATGTTGTCCGGAAGTCTATATTCTGTCTTAGATACCAGCTCTCAAGAGAGTCAAGGAAAACGTACTTGTGGAGCCATTTGGCAGGATGCACTTTATAACGCTGGAGAGTCCCAGCATAGGGGTAGACACCTGCAAAGTGAACATCTTCGCAAAGGTTGTAACGGCCGTCGTCGCAGAGGAAGCAATTTTCGCACGGAACGCCTGGTTCTACTGCTACTCGATCACCTAAGCAGACAATTGAATCAGTACCCCGGCTCGCTATTCATTCTGTGCGACTTGCATAGGCTTCGAGATTACTCACCGGGCATGAAGTCTGTGACACCCTCTCCACACTTCAAAACGACTCCTGCCGCTTCATGGCCGATCACACAGTCACCTTCAAATACCAATTCTCCGATTCGACCTGTTTTCCAGAAATGTATGTCTGATCTGGATATGATCCGTCAGAGAGCACAGAAATTTCCATCAACAGCTCCATATGCGTACCCACAGATGCCGGTGGCTTTTATATGCAGGAGAACTTCGCCTCGTTGTGGGGCATAAACAGGCGCTGGGACGTATTTCAACTTGTGATCCGCAGTAACCTGAAGAGACGGATTCGGGAATGGTGGAGAGAGCAGCGCTGGACCCGCCGTCGCCAATTTAGTGCCTGGAGCAACCGAGGGCGTGGGCTGGGGAATCTGGAAAGACGGAGACATGGTGATAAGAATGATGAGGCTGTCGAGCTCATTTCAATGCGCCCTCTGAAGGGCCCCGGGGGGTTTTATTAGACTCATCGTTGGAGAAGAAAGAGGCGGTGGCCTATTTCAAAGCAGAAGATCAGAAAGTACAGAGTACAGCAAGGCAATCCGAGCCACAGATAACCGTGGATGTTGTGGTGGTTTGGATCAGGGAAGATCAACCCCGCAGTGCCCGCAGTACCCGCAGTGCCCGCGTCTTTAAGCGGGGGGAGGCTCGACTTTCCCCGCTGAGTTATCGGCGCTACCACCTACCCGATCGGGTAATGTGCATATAACTGCCATAAAGGATAAGTCAATTATCATAGTGCATGGATCCATCCATCCATCCATCCTTCACTCATGATCTGTACTGTACAACAAGTTTGGTCATCTCCCAGTCGAGAAAGCAAAACCGCGTTTCATGCTGTCTCTCCCCACGCTCCCCCAGACCGTTATTAGTTATTCAAGTATTATAAAGAGCCCCCTGCCTCCCTTTGCAATGGATTTTCAACAAGAACAAACTTGTCACTATGGCTGTCGGTCTCGACCACTCGCTCGTCAATGGCGCATCGGCTTTTCCGCTGGTGCGCCAGCTATCCAAGGACCATGACCAAGTCTTGAAGACCTTTCGCCTACTCATTGCTGATTTGTGTCAGCAGTTTGGTGGAGGCCATCCTGGGTAAGATATTTGACCGTCTGAGAGAAGGTTGAGCAAAGCAGCTGACAAGAGAAGAGGTGCGATTGGCATGGCTGCCATTGGAGTCGCGCTTTGGCGATATGTCATGCGATATGCCCCCCATACTCCCGATTACTTCAACCGCGATCGTTTCGTTCTCTCCAACGGCCACACCTGCCTGTTTCAGTACACATTCTTGCACTTGACTGGATACAAGGATATGACTTTTGACCAGCTAAAGTCGTACCATTCCGACCGCGTTGATGCACTGTGCCCAGGTCACCCCGAAATTGAGCACGAAGGTATCGAGGTTACAACAGGGCCTCTGGGCCAGGGTATCGCCAATGCTGTTGGTCTCGCCATGGCTACCAAGAATCTTGCTGCCAAATTCAACCGACCTGGCTACGATGTCGTCTCGAATCATACCTGGTGCATGATTGGCGATGCGTGCCTCCAGGAGGGTGTCGGACTCGAGGCCATTTCCTTCGCTGGACACCTCAAACTCAACAACCTGACTGTCGTCTATGACAACAACCAGATCACCTGCGATGGATCCGTCGACTTGACCAACACGGAGGATGTGAATGCTAAAATGCGTGCTTGTGGTTGGAATGTGATCGATATCGAGGACGGCTGCTATGATATCGAGGGCCTCGTTCAAGCACTGGAACGTGCTCGTGCATCTCAAGAGAAGCCAACGTTCATCAACGTGCGAACAGTGATTGGTCTGGGCAGCAAGGTCGCAGGCATGGCGGCCGCCCATGGTGCGGCCTTTGGATCTCCTGACGTTGCCGATATGAAGAGGGCCTATGGATTCAACCCCGACGAGACATTTGTCATTGGTGACGAAGTCCGTACTTTCTTCCACGAACTTCCTTCTCGGGGAGAAGCATTCGTTCGAGACTGGAACTCTCTGGTCAAGCAATATAGCGCAAAGTATCCCGAGCTGGGGGCAGAGTTCCACCGCCGTATGCGCGGAGACCTTCCTTCCAATTGGAAGGACCTTATTCCTTCTGAATTTCCAGAGAAGCCCACAGCCTCGAGAGCGTCTTCTGGTTTGGTCTTCAATCCAATTGCTAAAGAGATTGAGAACTTCATGGTCGGAACTGCTGATCTCTCCCCATCGGTGAACATGATCTGGCCAGGGAAAGTAGATTTCCAACACGTGAGTAGAATCCGTTCAAGCATATCGACCCACACTGACCATTCTTAGCCCGATTTGGAAACCACATGCGGCATCAATGGAAACTACTCCGGTCGGTATATCCACTATGGTGTTCGTGAGCATGCGATGTGTGCCATTTCCAATGGCATGGCCGCCTTTGCTCCCAACACTTTTGTCCCCATCACCTCATCATTCTTCATGTTCTACCTCTATGCTGCACCTGCTGTTCGAATGGGTGCCCTTCAGCATCTTCAGGTCATCCATGCGGCAACTCATGACTCGATCGGAATGGGTGAAGACGGCCCTACACATCAGCCCATAGAACTCGCAGCTTTGTACCGCGCTATGCCCAATCTTCTGTACATTCGCCCCGGTGACAGCGAAGAGACAGCTGGCGCATGGATTGCAGCAATTGAGGCGAAGAAGACCTCCACAATCATTTCCACTTCGCGCCATGCCATCCCGCAACTGAAGCAGACTCGTCGTGATGGTGTTGCACGCGGTGCATACGTCCTTGAAGAAGCCGAAGATGCGGCCGTGACGCTGATCGGAGTGGGAGCTGAGCTATCCTTTGCACTGGAGGTTGCTAAGTACTTGAAGGAGACTCAGGGGACTGTGGCGCGGGTCATCAGTTTTCCGTGTCAGCGACTGTTCGAGCAACAGTCTATCGAATATAAGAGGGAGGTTCTGCGTAGGCATCAAGATATCCCTGCTGTCGTGATAGAACCTTACGCTCCCAATGGATGGGAGCGGTACGCCGATGCGGGAATCTCTGTTCGTCAGTTCGGCCACAGTTTGCCGGGCAAGGCTGCCTACAAGTTCTTCGGCTATGAAACCGGGGTGTTGTCCGCAAAAGTGAGCGACTATCTTGATCGTCTGAAGAAGGGAGAAGCACTTAGAGGTGAGTTTGTTGATCTGTAAATAATGATACGATGAAGATAATCATGTGACAATGCCATTCCGCTTAATTCGTGGGATAATAATCATCACTCTCCCAACTGAGAGAAATGGGAGACCTATGATATTGCGAATGTTTAATGAAAGATTGTTCACCATACCTGTCACAGCCCGCCCTCGACTTCATACATTCTAAACTAGCTGCATGGGCGAGGGAGACGATAATTCAGCGATCTCTCTGATAATTCTGAGCATGATACCGTGTGACCACCGCAGCCTCGTGTATGCAGTCAATTTCGAAATATAGTTCGAGGTAGGTTGTCTCAGAGCCAGGGGGACGCGTGCTCAGGCATACAACAGGGACACTCAAGAAGTTGGTTCTCCTAGACGACCACCCATCTAGAATTCCCTGCCACGTTTGAATTGTTCATTTATCTCGGAAAAACAGCAATATGGCTTGGTCGCACCATGAATAGGAGAAGGTGTGTCCTGTGAACTCGAAAATGGTGGGCGAGACATGTGGTGAGACACTGAACACGGTGCGAGGCTGCGATTGCTCATTATGTCTGTCCGTTCTCTAAAGAGGGCCGGGTTCCAGTATCAAAAGCCATCAATACTGGAAGCTGAACAGATTGCTGCGCTGGAGAAAGGGGGAAGCTGAGTCCAATAGCCCGAGAGCTGGGCGCGGCGGTCGTCTCCCTGAGAAAATCTATCTGCAGGGTGTTGATTGGTAGTGCAAGTTGCTAAGATGGTGTGGATGTCTGAGACAAAGTAGACGGTAAACGGCCTAGACCAGTGCTAGTGATGTGAAGATGAAGCTGGAAGTATCGGGATTGGAGATGCAGACGGCAGCCTGACCCTGGTGGTGAGAGGGTCTTTCCCATTTAAGTACTATACCTTCCTGCAGACTTCACCACCCAGCTCAACTCCATCGATCTACTTGTCAAATCACACAAAGAACCTCACACCACTTGTCCGCAGCATGGCGCCGATGTATATTCTCTATCTCCTGATCTTCGGATGGGCAGTGAGTACAGCTTCCATTCAGCTGCAAAATCTCGAACATACCTCAGGAGAAGGAATCACATATGACCTGGGCGATGTCACCTACTTTGCAAACTCGCTGCATCCACAAGTGATAGGGCAGATTGGAAGTGCCCAAGGAAGTGAAGCAGCTGAGGCCAAGGCATACACGCCAATCACTGTGATCATCACCAACCAGAGTGTCGTCACGGGGGGTTTCTTGGAGGAGACAATTGACGCCTATCTGGCTGGAGATGATGTCTTCTTCGAGCAGTTCCTGACCTCGATCTATATCACTTCTACCTCTTCCATTCAATCCGTCACCATCGACAAGACGGCGCTGAAATACTTCGATCAGATTGGAGTCGACCAGCTCTATCTCGACGCTACAGTCTTCCGAAAAGGCCCCAGTCATGCTGTCTCCGTACGTATGAGCAGTCAAAAAGCTCTACAGCCCGGACCGTATACGGCCCTATTGCTTGGAACGACAGTTCACTTTCTAGACACCTACAGGCTATACATCGACCAGTATCGCGACTTCATCACAGGGAGCTACCCTATCAATGATGGCCTGGACACTTACGCACCGCTGCAGTCCATGCACTCTCGGACCTGGGCTCCGATGATACCTGTTCCCAGTCGCATCCATTTCTGGGACGATCCTCGTCCACTGGCTGGGAAACGGGTGGCCATTAAAGACCTCATTGACGTTAAAGGCCTCCAGACCTCAGCCGGCAGTCAGGCGTGGATTCACACACATCCAATCGCCGATTCGACAGCGCCAGCTATCCAACGACTGATCGATCTGGGTGCAGTCCTCGTGGGCAAGTACAAAATGGCCCAGTTTGCTGCCAGCGCAAGCCCATGGGACTGGGTTGATGCACAACATCCCTTCAACCCCCGAGGCGACGGTTACCTCACCTGCGCCGGCTCGTCCTCCGGAGGCGGTTGCTCCATTGCAGCATACGCCTGGCTAGACCATGCCATCGGCACTGACACCGGCTCATCGATGCGCCGACCAGCAGCCGTCTCGGGTACCTACGGCAATCGGCCCAGCCAGGGTATGATGTCTCTAGAGGGAGCCGTGCCACTCAGCTGGGCCGGCGACACTGTTGGTGTCTTTGGGCGCGATCCACTCGCATGGTCTCAGTTCGCGAAATCATGGTATGGCAGCGAGCCAGAGCTGCATCAAAATACCTCCATCACCGGCCTTCCTCCACTTTCCCTGCCGAAGACTCATGCATTCCCATCACGCATCCTCTACCCAGATGAATACTTCCCCATGCCCAACCCCGCGGCACAAGACCTGCTCACCTCCACCCTCTCCCGACTAACCACCCTCTTCAACATGACAATCACCCACTTCAATCTCAGCTCCACCATCACCGACGCCGCCATCTTCCCCGACACGACCGACAACTGGGACCGCCTCGCCAACAACACCATTGTCCTCACCACGTGGCCGCAGTACCACGACGTGGCCCAGACCTTGATCTCATCCTGGGCCGACCAGCACGACGGACGCTTCCCCCCCGTGGACCCCGGTCTCCGTGCCCTCTGGACAAACCTCGACTTCAACGTCACGAATGCGGAGAACTATGAGGCCGCCGTGCAGAGCCGAGCCAAGAGTATCAAGTGGTTTGAGCGCGAGATTCTCCGCTTTGATGCGGACGCCTGCTCCGAGGCGTTGCTCGTTTGCGATGCCGGGACCGGAGGGCTGCCCAGCTTCCGCGAGTCGAGGCTGAACGAGGGCCCCAACGCGACGTTCCTGTCCTCGTACCCGGATGGGGCGGTGATTCCATGCGTGACCATTTGTGCGTTGTTCGGGTGAGTTTTTCTTTCTCTTAGGGCTGGTCCTCCGACCACGAAGGGTGTGTTAACAGTATGATTGTCATCCAGCTGTGCGGACTTCACGATCCCGTTGGGACAAGTCCCGTACTCCTCGCCCGTGACGATGGTGACGGAGCAGTGGCCCGTAGTTTTCAATCTGATCGCGCGACGGGGCTGTGATTTCATGTTATTTGATCTGGTGGAAAGGATGGCAGAGGAAGGGATTATCGCGGAAGTGAAGACGGGGAGGACTGCGTTTTAGACCCGGGTATGGTGATAGCCAAAGGCGGGTTCACTCGAGCCTGGAGCGAGGTGTGCCTTCCACTTAATGTAACTATACGAGATGACACTCTCGAACAAACACAACCATCAATATCCACATCCACTGCACACCACCTGGAATTGTCAATGAAGTATCATTCTATGGACAAACAGACATTAAGATGACATATCACAGTTCATCATTATCAGACAGGAGAACCCATTCATATCCCTTGTATAAAACATCCCGATAGTCTGAGAAAAGAGGGGGGGAAAAAGGTAAGGGAAAGTAATATGCACACATACCCATGAACAAGAATGGACAGAAAAGGTGAAAAGAAAGAAAGGACTCCTATATACTCCCATAACCCGACGAGGGGGGCGGGGAACCGCAGCTCCACAATTTATCATATGAACAAGCAAAGCAGGAACAATTCGAAAGAAGAAGGGAGAGAGACGAGGGGGGAAGAGGAAGAATTGCAGCAGGGAAAAAAAAAACACACCAAGGTGTTAGCTACCCCATCAACCCGCCCAAGACGACGCGACTCACGCCCGCGATCTCCGTCTTGGCCTGCGTGCGACTGGAATCCTCGAACTCGCGCACAATCCCGGCGACCATGATCTTGCGGATCTTCGCATCGGCCTTGGAGAACATCTCGCCCATGGCCACCGTGCAGATACTGGGAGTGTAGACCAACGAGACCAAGCGGGTATAGCAATCGATCAGGACGTCGCACAGCGTGACGAAGGTCTCGAAGTAATCCGGCTCGAACGGGAGCAGGGGGGTCAGGAGGTAGGTGTATTCCTCGCCGGGGAGGAGTTCGGAGGCCTCGGTGTGCGGGAAGCCCATGGAGGCGGAGGAGGCGGAGGAGGCAGCAGCTGCTGCAGCGGCGTGGTGGTGGTGGGCCGAAGCGGAAGCGCCGGACGAGGGGGCGCCGCCGGCCATGGCTTTCAGGTCGGAGGGGTCGGAGGACTGCATGGGGAGGCCGATCTCGGTGGCGGAGCTGGCGCGGCGGGCCTTGGAGGAGTAGGCGCCGGAGGCGTGGGCGGCGCGCTTGAACATCTGGGGGATGCGGGCGCGGGCGAGGGCGGAGGCGGTGGAGGAGGGCGGGCCGTCGGGCGGGTGCACCTGCTGGAAGGCTTCGAACTCGAGGAGGAGGGCGTTGAGGGCGCGCAGGAACTCGACGGGCGTCGTGCTGACGTCCAGGATCGGGGGCAGCGAGAGCCCCAGCAGCAGGAAGTTGATCGCCCGCCGCGACAGCTTGCGGGACTCGAAGTAGGCCAGCCGGCTGATGTCCGCCCGCGAGAAGTGCACCGTGTTGAACCAGTAGATCCGCCCCTCGTGCGCCTTCCGCAGGTACCCCAGCGTCGAGATGCGCTTCGCCGCCATGTCGTGAATGTGCTGGTAGACCGCCGCCGCGCTCTGCGGGCCGTACGACCCGTTCGTGCTCGTCAGGGGCGGCGGGAGCGTCCCCGTCGTGCTGCCATTGTGGCCGAGCCCAATTCCGCTGCTGCTGTCATGGATGCTGGATTTGGTGTCGCGGCGGGTGAGACTCGGAGCGAATGATGAGGACATCATTGTGGCTCTTCCCGGGGGGGGGGGAGAGGTGGGTGGAATTGGGGGGGCTTAAAGGGTGAGTTGAGCAAGAGTGGCAGGCTGTGGTGTGGCAGTGGCAGGCGGGGCGGCCTGCCCGCGTATCGTTGGAATTGGAATCGAGTATGCGATTGTAGTGTGATATTCTCTGGATTGGAGATGCAGTCAATGGAGCGTAAATGTTGTCCAGGGGGGCGAAAGAGAGAAACCGCCCGTGGAGTGAACGGAGGACCGGGCCAACAACTGCCGGTAACTTAGTTTAAGTTGGTCTACTCCGTACTTTTACTGGAGTGATTCTGAGTAGTTCTCCGCGCTCCACCGTTCACGTCAAACACTGCAAACACCACAAACCACCTCCGCTCGAGTCACATGATGGCTTGGGGAAATCGTCTGGGATTTTCTTGTTTACGCCGAGTACTCATTACCAGTCATATAATAATTCATGAATTATTCGGGCTCATTTACTCCTCATATACTCTGGTACTTCTATATACGTTCTACTATCACAGCATGCACAAACACCGCAAACACCGAGCCTGGGAGAGCGGGAGCGATTGATAATCATAAACACAGATCTGTACTCCATCAACACCATCTCTAAAAATCGACCATGCAGGCTTACACCAAATCTAAGACTTTGGAGCTGGCGGTGACATCCATCGTCCATCTTTCAGCCAGACTCCAGCCCCTCCGTACTTGCCAGCTTCCGCTCCCTTGAGGAAAGCAAAGCGGAAGAAGAGATCCTCTGGTTGCGAGTCTTCGTCCTCACGGAGAACCTCCATATCCATCGAATCACTCTCAATCGTTGGCCGGTGGAATAATTCGAGTCCGTTATGTCCATGTCTATGCCAGATGAATTCTCCGCGCTTGTCTTCATCAAGGTATCCGCGCCAGCGCTCGACGTCGTTTACCAAAACTGAAATCCCATCCACGCCCAATTTGTTCATACGTTGTCGTTCCCAGAGAGTGAAGGTGATGTTGCCGTTGCCGTGGTGGGTTTCGTGGGAGTCCAAGCCCGGCAGCGAAATGGTCACGGAGGAATCGGTGACGTTGGGGTAGGTGCCGCCCCACCACCCGTGCGCTCCACCGGGACCCGGGGCTTGCTCGCCCAAAGCCGCGGGTGTTTCAATGATCGACGCAAACCCCCACCGGGCAACGCCGTTGATGAAAAGACCTAGGAGTAAGCCCTGATAAATCAGAGATGGTCGAGTAGGAAGGGCTGTTCCAGGCATAAGGAGGATGGCGAGAATGTAGTGGTGAATGCGCAATCGGAGACCCGGCAAAGGAAGCAAGATCAGGAGGATAAGACCCATCGTGCAATAGATCTTAAGATAGCGAGGCATCAAACCACCCATGCGAATCTGCCAGGCTTGAGTGAGAATGATACAGATGACCGTGGGAATGACAAGCGCCAGTGCTACTTTGGCCCCGGGCTGTTTCTGGATATCGTGGGGTGTTAGTCGTTCCAAGGGAATCAGCCTCGCAAAGGTATAGTTGTTCAGACCGCCAATGAACGCAGGTGGCAAGTAGAGCAGCGTCTTGGTGATCTGATAGACAGGCTTCGACAGCGGATCCAACAGCGGCCGAGCGCAGTACTTATATAGGACGTAAGCCACGAAAGAGGCCGGCAGCAGTCGTGACAGCAGACTCGAGAGCAGGTCGGCAAATTGGGTGAAAGAAGGCGGATCTGAGACCAGGCCCACCTGACAGAACAGCATGAAGAAGGTGCTAAAGAAAAGCACCGGCGGGGAGGTGCTAAAGATCCAAAGTACGCTCAGCACCCCAATGGTGATGCCAAGCAGCGGCCACCGAGGGTCTTGAGGGCATGTCGCCTGCGACGAAGACAGCTCCACGAAGCTGAAAGACTTGGGGAAGGTAGATGGAAATCCGACCGAGCGGATTCCATTCTGCTTCGACGGTGGGAACGAGTGCGCAGCACCTTCCAACTTCACCACACCACAGCCACCCACCGTGTTAGTGATAACACCAGCATGGATGGCCGCCTGACAGACATAGCTATCAGCCCGGTAGACACCGGGCTCATCCGAGCCGGGCTCCGGTCCTCCCACGACTAGGCCCCGATAACTATACGTCTCGTTGCCAACCATATGAGGCTCCAACAACTTGGCGTCGTGACAGTTGGCAGGACAGCGGAAGGCAATCGTTGACTCGGAGAACGGGCGACAATCGTTTCCGTTCAGACCACATTCATTCCCGTGCGCCCTGGATCTAGGTTAGCTCAATCTACAACACCACTTTAGCGCATCTCAGCTTACCAGAAGCTTGTCCGACAGGACAGTGTCTGCGGTCGCCCATATCCCTCAATATACCCGGCCTGCCGGGAGTGCCATAGCACCAAACTCCACGGCAAGAACCAGGCGACATACAGCAGCAGCAACAGCGCGATCTTCTGTTTGCGCTTGGGGAAGAAGCGCTCCAAGCAACGGACCGGAAGTTCCTGGATCTGTGGGAACAAGGGCCTCAGGAGCAGTGATCGCGGAGGACTGGGACCCCGGACCCATTCAGCGGTGGCTCGACCGACCTTCCGCAGCGGCAATGGTACCCAACCCCAGCGAAAAGATTTGGATGATTCCCGTAGCCAGACGGGCAGATATCGGAGGGCCGCTTCCTCATCCTGAGGCGGATCGGAAGCGTCGGGATCGACCGAACGGGCCTCTTCATCTTCGAGCGACGGCGGAAGATACGGCCGAGAAGTGTCCTCAGGACCTTCGCCGAGCATTGTCTTTGTGATGGGATGCTAGTGTGTGCAAGCGGAGGGGCGATAGAGTGATAGATAGAAAGCAGGGTTCTGAGGGAAAGCGACGTATCTAAGTGGGGGGGGGGCGAACGGCGGAGGGAAGAAGCTAAGGGCCTAAGGCTCGGTGCAATCTAGATCGGATCCCAGCCGCAATGAGACCCTTTCTCAGTCAAGAGAAGGGAGACTAATGCGGGTATGCAGAAATGCAGAATATATGACGCCGTGTTAGGGGGAGGAAAGAACCACAATAGAAACACAATAGGTAATAGAAGAATTGTCCAGAGAGAAGTAGGAAGACAAGAGAGAGAGGGAGGGGTGTGCATGAAAGAGAGAGAGAGAGAGAGAGAGAGAGGCAAGAGAGGCCTGGCGCCCGCTGGCAGCCGGACAGGCAGACAGTCTAAGCCTTCCAGCCTTTAAGGTTCAGGTTCCATTCCACAGCGAGAGTCACTCGCCCCAGTCTTCTGACCACTCACCTTCGATTATGTCAGCCCCACTCTCCGCAGCGTTCCTGCGGAGTGTCATTATGTCACCAGCCGGCCCTTGTAACTAGTTAAGTTATTGACTTGACTTCCCCCTCACTTCTCACACTCTCTTCAGGGGACTGCTTTTCCGCGGTAGCGAACTAACCGATGGGCAGAAGGGCGGACACCCGCAGATTGTCTCAAAAATACCTGCTGAATCTTGATTATCTTCTATATATACAGTCATATCCTTGACAAGTGAAGGCATCCAGACACAAATCATACAAGACCTATAGACACACTGCGCCTCTCAACAACACAACATGTACCCGACCACTTGAAACCACCGGAAATATGAACCAAAAATAATAATAATATAAAGAGAAAAAAAAGGGAAAAGGTCCCCTAGGAAAGGACACGGCAATATGTGAAAATGATATATAATGACCACTGTGTGGTATATAGATGCGATATCAAGCCGTCATTGCGGTAGCCTAGCCTCCGAGGAGCATCCAAGCGATCATGCCACCCCACGCACCAACAAAAACAATCGTCAAGATAGATGCACCGGCCTTGTCACCGGCGGTGATCTTCCGTGTCGCAGTCTTATCACCGGTGGTATCTCCTTTACCGGCATTCGGGTCACTGGTACTGTTACCGCCAGTAGTGGAGGTCACTGGACCGGACTTCTTCGTCGTAATGAGGACAGATGAAAGAACATTGGTGACGGCGATTTCTTCCTCCATGCCGTTCCATCCATCCCACGACTTCGGGTACCACCGTACACCACACGTGTTGTTGCTCATTCCGCTGCAAGACGCGGCAGCGGCCTCGGCGGAGCCCTGCAGCTTCGGCAAGATCTGGTCATATGTCGAGGGAACCACCAACGCCACAAACCCGAGCCATCCGCTAAGCAGGCCCTTGAAGAGGATTTCGTTGTCGTTGCAAACCTCCAGGGGTTCACAGAGTTCCTCAGACATGATGTTGCCGCCGTATTTGGACGGGAAGAATGTGGTCAGAGTGACGTTCAAAAGACCATCTACGGCGGTCTTCCATTTGGCCTTGCCCGTCTGCGATTTTGTCTCGGGTCAGCGTCCACACAACCAAAGTCAGTCGGGTTTCGTCCTTACGTAGTTGTACATGTATGCGGCACCCATCAGATATGTTCCATAGTTGTAAGACCATTGGTTGTCACCCTGCGTTGTGCAGCCGTTATCGATGTCGGTAGAGTCTGCAACGTTCCACGTTTCGTTATTCAACAGAGGAACAGATGCCGACCAATCGAAGATCTTCTCGGCCCAGTCGGCGTACGTATCGTTGTTCGTGTAACGGGCGAGACGGGCAGCCAGCTGAAACAAGCCTCCGTTCGAGATTGAGTTCTTCATATCGTAACCAGCCTCGTACGGCCAGATCTGCCAGCGCAGCCCGCCTCCACAGTTCGACGAGTCCCAGCGTGCGACTTGGGTGTTGTACACGCCCTGAGCAAGAGCGAGCCAGGAATATCCGTCGGTCGAATCGGCGAAGTCGATCTCGGCCGCGGTCATCGCCGCAAGGCCCCAGAACATTTGATCGTCGTTACCCTACCCAGATGCCTTATGTGAGATTCCGTCCGAAAGTCTGATCCCACGCGAGCCGGATTACATACCAGATAACTACTGTAGTTGCTCGGCATGTAGTCGCAATCACCTGCTTGCCATTGCATACCTTGGCGAACTTCATCGTTGTAGGTGCTGTCTCCGGTATAATAATAGTAGAGAAGCAAACTCATGAACAGCGCACTGCCTTCCCACCACTTGGAAGGGAATGCACCAGGAATTTGGCCGGTCTCATTGCCGTGGTACCAGGTCATTGACCCGTATGCTGTTTTGCTTGCCGCAGCCTTTATAGATGCTGTTGCGATAGACGATGGTCAGTGTTCTGTGTGACAGCTTATCCGAGAATGCCACAAGTTATCCCCGAATGGTATGGAAAGGTAGACGGCAGGCTGGAGGACGCGATAGAATCAAAGAGCGGAAGGCATACATTCACTGCTGATATCAATATCAATGGCATGAGTAACATGGCCGAAGAGAGCGGCATTTAGAAGCAGCCCTCCATGGAGAGCACCATGGAGGAAGCGCATGGTAGAAGGCGGCGACTTGGGAAGGCAATGGGGAAGGAAACGAGCGGCAGGAGGGTTCGGGGAAGGGACAAGAAAAAAAACGAAGGAAGGTTACGGTTGACAGCGGGGATGGGAGCCAAATAGGCGAAACGATCGAGAGGGGAAGGGAAAGAAGGAAAGAGGTCGGAGAAAGAGAAGGATAAGTTAGAATTGAGACTGAGAACGGGACAAGGAAAGAGTGAAAGAAGGATGATGGCGTTTGGCCGCAGCGGCAGCAGCAGTAAGTTGCCAGTAGCAAGCAAGCATAGGGACTGCAGCAGAAGCAAAAGCAGAAAATGGGGCCGGGGGGGAAAGAGAGGGGGGAGCGAGACCCAGCACTAGACTGCTCTGCTAGCCGCCAACCCGTCTCAGGTTCCAGATTTTGTTGTTTGATTATTTATTGTTACTCATTTTCTCAAGTCGGAAAGGAAAAAAGGAGATTACTAGCAGACCAGTGGCTAGCCATGGGGGGAAAAGAGGGACAATCGGGCGGACCACGTCAGCTTCGCTCGTGCAATGATCATTGAGAACCGTCCGGTTATTCTTGGAACAAATTGGGGACAGTGTGCCCATGGATGATGAATGGTGCGACAAGATTGTTCTGTCTTGGATCCAGGGTCGATTCAATCCAGGCTTCTTCCGTCTGGGTGCTTTCTTGTCTGGGACATGGCTTTGGTAGTTGTAACCAGTCTTCATTGTCTTTTTACACTTTCCTGCCCCTGGTGGACATCGGTATGCGGTCGGGTCCCAAGCTTTTTTGCCCAGCGTTGCCAATATTGCCAACCCCCGATCGGTCCGTGTCACAACACACAAGCATGAGGCCATGTGCCGCTGAAAAAAAAGTAAGGGGTGAGACATGACATTTTAGTTGCTGGGCGGTAGATCTCGATCCTCCAGGCTGGCTGGCAGGCTGGCTTTCTATCCTTGACTCAGCATGTCAGCACAGGTCAATATTTTATGTGTATCTAGCGATCGTATGTGAACACAAAGAAAAATCGATACTATGTATTTCTCTTTCTTCCTTGAGGCCACACTCACAGAGATTTCGCTTGATGACGGAGTAGCGAAGATCAACACGCACATCACAGCGATGGCTCCCACTGCTGCCTTGTCTGCTGAGCATTGGGGGCCAGCCACCACTGCGTCATTTCCGAAAGCTGGAGGCAGGAAAATAGATACGAATACGAGCAGAACCCGATCAACAAGGTTAACAAAGAAAGAGGTAGCCAAGTCAGTGTAAGACAACACTAAGCACCGCTGCAACAGATAATCTTAGTCGTGAAACCTGTTCTCACGGATGACAGAGAGTATGGAAGAAGGTGATTGAAGTTGGGTAGTTTCGTCCACCCCCGCAAGGGCTCGCCATTGGCTCCACTACCAACTATGTAGCGCTCTTACTAGGTACCTCGTCCATACAACAAATTCAGTTCGCGGAATTACACTCGAATGGTTAAATGGGTACGGTAAGCATGACTTGCGCATTTATTTCTAACAGGTCGTTTACAAGATGTGCAAACTATGGGTATCAGTAATAGCACTGCAGAGAGCCAACCTGGTGGCATGAAAGGTTACGAGCAGTTTGGTGCGAAATGTCAAATTTGGTCCAAGGAAAAGACAAACGTCGCTTTCCTTCCATGGACATGAGTTAGATAGGCATCCAGCTCGTGCTCCTCGTCGATGACAAACGAGATCTCGTTGCCTTTCTCGTCGCGGTCAGTACCCTCGATTTTTGTGATGACCGCGTCAGGATATCTCGCTGCAACCAATTGCTGGAGTTCCGTCACCGATCTGGCGGTTAACTTATCCACCCAGGTCTTAGCGTCTCCATGCAATGGACTCTGGGGGTGGATGCGGAGATAGACGGGCACGTGCAAGAGGGACGACCCCAGCATCGGATCCACATAGCCAAAGGCATTGCCCGAGTCCGCATGAGCAGCGGTGGCAAAGGACGGGTCGTTCGCAGCTTGCAACAGAGAAGGGTCAATCTGGATGTCGCCCAAATCGGTGTTCGACACTGATGCACTGGCCAGGGCCTGCGAAGCCAGGGTGCTGATGCCATTCGCGATGCCACTGCCGAAGGTAGCACTGACGCTGACTGGGGGGCTCTCCAGATCCGGGCTGGGCACATGAGAGTGCGTGACCGACGACTTCCGGGCGGGATGTCGCTTGGTTTGGTCATCGCGAAGTCGTTTCATGACGTCGCGACAAAGGACCTCGAGGGCCTTGATCTTAGTCGCATGCTCGGGATCCGCAGCGCCGGGGGCGAGGATGCGCCGTAGAAGCTCCGAGTTCTGGATCCATTGTTCCTTCAGTTCCTTCCAATGTTCGTCGCCCGCTTCCAGCTTACTGGTGAAATGATCCGCCTTGAGAGTACTGTAAAATGCATTCCGAATCTGACGACTCTCCTCCGGGTTGATGCCCAGAGCATTTTTCGCCTCGGCAATGGTCATCCGGCGCTCAAGCGTGCGCATCCGCTTCGTCACATCAGTACAGACAACATCCAGCGCCAACGACTTCACATCCAGCTGATTCTGATCGTGAAACACCTGCTGGAGGTGATACGACTCCTGGATCAACTTGTTCTTCGCCTCCTGCCATCGCTCGGGCCCAGCCACCGTCTTCTTGATGAAGCCTGCTTCCTCACAGATCTGTTGAAACTGGTCCCGAATCTGCCGATACATCACATTATCCAGGTTCAGGTACTTCTTACTCTCGTCAATCGTCGTCTCCGAGGGAAATCGGGGCGGCCCTGGAGGATCCGCTGGCATGCCTGCCCATCCGCGCGTGCGCCGCCGTCGTTTCCGATTCGCCCACCGCTCCGCACTCTCTGCCTTCAACTTGTCCATTCGCTCTTTGCGCTTGGCCAGAGCCTCAGCCGACAAGGCTGGAGAGGCGGTCGGTGAAGTCGACGTGTCGTCGGCGGTGGCGACGGTGGTGGTGGCAGCAGGGACAGCGGGGACAGCGGGGACAAGAGGCTCCTCGGGCTCTTCATACGCCAACCCAGACTTATACACCTCCTGCTGCAGCGCCAGGAGACCTTCATCCTCCGGTAATTGCGGCACCGGCGTCTGCATCATCCTCGACTGCGATTTCATGCCGTTGGGGACGCGAAGCAGCCAGCGGTTCTTGGCGCGCACGCGCATCAGCTCCCGCTCCTTGATCTCGAACCCTTCCTCGTTGAGCATGCGCAGCATGTCTCGTTGGCTGGTGTTCCGCTCCCAGAGCTGTTTGACGCGCGCCACGAGTTCGACATTCTTGTGTGCTGGATTCTGTTTGGACGGGAAACCCCATCGCTTGAATTGGGTTTGGAACGCTCGTTTACTGGGGGAGACAATAGGCTGTCAGTGAGACAAAAACGAGGAGAGAGAGAGAGAGAGAGACAGCGGATCGGCGCGGGGAGACGAGTCGAGGTTTCGGAAATCAAGGGTTCAATGATTAGATACACGAATATCAAAAAGACTCACTTACCTCGGTGCAAATTGATAGACATTCTTCATATATTCCATGATCTCCTCGAGCGCCTTCTTGTCCTTGATATACATCTGAAAGCAGATTTCCCGCTTTCCTTCCCAATCGTACACCATCCTGACAAAGAAAAGCCGCGGCGGCGGCGGCGGCGAAAGCGGCACCTTTTCTTTTTCCCTCCGCAGGGGGAAGACGGCCGAATGCCCCAGGGGTAAGTGACACACCCAACGAAAGGGAAGGGAGGGAGGAAAGGCGAGGAACGCCTTCTCGCTCTCGACGAAAGAGAGAGTGAACGAGCTGGTGAGTGGAGTACGGGTTGTATAGATCGCCAAACAGACGTCGGTTGTCCTTGTTGTACCCCGTAGTGCGTCTGGCCCTGGAACAGTGTCCGGTGAGCTTTCTGGACAACCGTAGTAGGTTTCGCGTTGGCAGGTGGCTTTCGAAGGGGGTGAGACGGAAGTTTGGGGAATACGGAGAGTCATTGAAACCAGGAGTGCGAGCCGTTGTGGGTCATGAGTAAAGCCCACGTGACTGGCACGTCATCATCGCCGGCCCACCTTTTCTGCCGATCATGAGTCCTCCAGCTTCGGCAGGCGGTAACCGATTGAACAGTTTTCCCGGCTACTTTTCTTCCCCTGTACACCTGTAAAATCGCGCCGCGAGGTTGCGAGGTTCCTTAGTTTCTGCCATCTGGAGCGGTGAATTACGCGGTGAGGAGCGCTCATTCTGCCCATAAGCAAAGGCGGTACGATGTTGAACAGGTTTTCCAGATAACTTTTTCCAGTCTGTACACCTGGTGCAGAACGAATTCTCGTTACGAGGTGGCTTAGTTTCTGCCACTTGAGGCGGTGTCCAATGCGGTGAGAACCTGCCAGCCACGCCCACTACCCATACCCGGTCCTCCCTTCCGCCCTCCCACCCCCAAAGAACCGGGGCCCGCCGATCCTCCGATTGCGGCGGTTTCTCTATCGGCCGTTTATAATGAGCTCGAGTCACACTTTAAACTCTCCCTGATTCCTGCAACACCACCTGCCTACTACAAATTCCGCAATTTCACCATGGCTGCTGCTGCTAGAACCCTTCGCATTGGTACGTTATTCTGATTCTGTGATGTTTGTGCATCGCGAGAGCATCCAATTGATATCCTCACTCCATCTATACAGGTCTCATCCCCGGAGACGGTATCGGACGGGAGGTCATCCCGGTGAGTCACTTTTCCCAGCAATGGTTGCAATTGCTGCTCAGCCACGACACCCCCCAAACAAAAAACTGACAACAAGCTCCAAACAGGCCGGTCGCCGCGTTCTGGAGGCTCTCCCCTCCTCGCTGAACCTGAACTTCAGCTTCGTCGATCTGGATGCCGGATTCGACACCTTCAAGCGGACCGGTACCGCCCTGCCGGACAAGACGGTCGAGACCCTAAAGAAGGAGTGTGATGGCGCTCTGTTCGGAGCCGTGAGGTATGTTCGTTCCAGTTCCGTAAAAGAACAGCCCAAAACCCCGCCTACCAACCCCACCATACTAACCCAAGCCACGAAAACACAGCTCCCCCAGCACCAAGGTCGCCGGGTACAGCTCACCCATCGTCGCGCTCCGCAAGAAGCTCGACCTGTACGCCAACGTGCGGCCCGTCAAGACCACCGCCGGGGGCAGCCACAACGGCAAGCCGATCGACCTGGTGATCGTGCGCGAGAACACGGAGGACCTGTACGTGAAGGAGGAGACGACGCGCGACACGGCGGAGGGCAAGGTGGCCGAGGCGATCAAGCGGATCTCCGAGCGGGCGAGCTTCCGCATCGCCAGCATCGCGGGGGAGATCGCGCTGCGGCGCCAGAAGATCCGCGCCGCGGGTCCCCCGGGACTGTCCACGACCGCCCGCACCAGCCCGATGGTGACGATCACGCACAAGTCGAACGTGCTGTCGCAGACGGACGGGCTGTTCCGCGAGACGGCGCGGCGCGCCCTGGCCGCGGACCGGTTCGCCGGCAGCGTCGAGGTCGAGGAGCAGATCGTCGACTCGATGGTCTACAAGCTCTTCCGCCAGCCCGAGTACTACGATGTCATCGTCGCGCCCAACCTGTACGGCGACATCCTGTCTGACGGCGCCGCCGCCCTCGTCGGCAGTCTGGGCTTGGTGCCCAGCGCCAACGTGGGCGATGGCTTCGCCATCGGCGAGCCCTGCCACGGTAGCGCCCCCGACATCGAGGGCAAGGGCATCGCCAACCCCATCGCCACCCTCCGCAGTGTCGCCCTGATGCTCGAGTTCCTCGGCGAGGAGGCCGCCGCCGCCAAGATCTACGCCGCCGTCGACGCCAACCTCGATGAGGGCAGGTTCCTCTCCCCCGATATGGGCGGGAAGGCGACCACCCAGCAGGTTCTGGATGATGTCCTCAAGCGTATGTAAGAGGGTAACGCTGCGGTTCGGTGTATATTAGCGAGAGGTATGGATTTGGTAGAAGTACACAAAAAGTAGGAACAATTGCGGTTTTGTATGCTAGGTATAGCCGGATTGGGGAAAAGAATTGATGTTCATGCTGTTAGCAAATCGTTTGTGTGGTGTACAGTAACCTAGGAGCTTGAAGTGGTAACGGCGCCTCCACAGATTTTATGTCTGGTATTAGCATTCGGTCCGTCCACACTCAGGTTGACGTCGCACAACCTACGTACTGCATGTCCGTCAACGCCTGTCCACATTTCAACAAACTCGGTAGCAAATTGGCCACATTCCTTGATTTCAGTATATATAAGAGTTGGGTTGTGTATCCAAAGCCCAAAAGCTTGCTGCCCAAGACCATAACATTTGATATGACATCCAGACTGCAATCACCTCGGCCCCGATCCGTACTTCAGCCTGGATCTTCTGTACTGTACCAATAAGTGGCCGCGTGGCAAAGCCAAATCTTGTAAGTGCAGTACCATCGCAAGCCCATGCATAAATCAATAAATGCAAGACATACAACTCATATCTCATCTTTCTCGTGTTCTCGGTCAGAGCAAAAATATCCAAAATGCCCCCGAAAGCCGTATATACACCGAGGTCAACTATACAAAAATCGAGACAATCGACTACCAGAAAGAAAGTCGTCGTCATACAACGGAGAATCAAACCAAAATATCAGCTCAATCACTCCAACCGGATCCGCCTCTGATTCCACCGATCCCGCGCCCGCTCAAACAGCGTCGGCAACTCATACCCCCAATGGCAGAGCATGCCGGCCACGAAGCCGACGGCATCGTTCTTGAACCCGACCAACAACCCCACGGTGACCATCATGACGGTCCACCTGCGCTTCCGCTCCCAGTCGCTCAGCATCGGGCCGATCTCCTGCGCGCCGTCGCCGGCGAACCCGTGGCTTGCCTTGCGGATATCCCGCGCCCCGGTGGTGTTCAGCGACTCGCCCACGCTGACCAGTTCCAGGCCGGCGGCGATGACCATCACGCCGAGCAGGGCGGTGGGAAAGCGCTTCAGCAGGCCGACGAGGGACTCACCGAAGAAGACGCCGATGATCAGCTTGAGAGCCCCCAGGATGATGACGCTGGCGCCGGACCGGGCGCCGAAGCGGTACTGGGCCGCCAGACCGCCGGAGCCGTGGCAGACGGGCATCGCGCCGAACCAGCATCCGATGAGGTTCATGCCAGCCACGCTGAGGCCAACGGAGGTTATGGAGGGGGTCTCCAGGGTTGGGAGGAGGTCCCCAGCCAGGTGAACAACGGCGACGACGGAGTTCAAGGTCGTCAGGGGGATCTGGCCGACACCCGCGTCTAGAGCGCCGATGCGCCATTCGTGTGCGGAAGGGATGAGGGTGTAGGGGTGCCAGAAGACGAGGGAGGGAAGGTCGGAGGCCAGCGCACTGCCGATGACGGCAAACGAGAGCCCTAGGATGAAGACGAGCAGGGCGTAGGGCACGTTGCGGTAGACGTTGGTGATGATCAGGAACAGGAAGGCGGCCACGGCCCAGATGCGGTTGTCAGCCCAGGACGGGTATAGCCATCCGAGGGACGAGAGAATCGAACCCCCTGACGCGATGATCAAGGAAAGACCGGCTCCAACTTGAATGCCTTTGATGACGGGAATGGGGATGGCATTGGCGAACCAGTTCAGGAGTCCGGTTATACTGAAGAGGAAGACGCAAGCCCCGACAAAGATACCGGCGGCGGCAATGGCTCCGTTGGTGAAAGTGCGAGCAATGGCCACGGCAGCGATGGCTTTCATGGGCTGTACGGGTAGTGGAATCCCGAAGAAAAGGCCTGTTAGAATGTTAAACAGACCAGAGAAGATCAGAGTGCTCGAAAGAGAGACAGTGCCATTGACAGCGAGGGCGATGGCAATAGGCAGGAAGGTGCCCAGATCGCCCAGAGAGCCGGAGACCTCCGACACATAGTGATGTCGAAAGGTATGGAAATTGTGCGAGGTCACTCGACGGAGATTCATGGTGAGAGAGAATGGGGAAGGAAGTATACGGAGAGATACATTCAGAGGAGTGGGTGGGAAGTAAGTATGGAGTACTGTACTCAGTAAAAGAGAGGAGGAGGAGGTAGACAGAGAGGAAAGAAGCAGGGCAGGCAGGGAAGCTGAGACAATGAGGAGATGATGATGGAACCGATGGAACCTCGTATCGGGTGAAGAGGAAGAAGGCGATAAGCTGGGGTGGGATTGTTTAGATTGTTTTAGGATTGGCTTCCATTCCCCGCACGGCATAAGAAGGAGTGAACTTAGACTACCTCCCAGTACTGTATACTGTATAGATCAGAGTTCCAACCTGCTGTCAACTCAATTCCTAACTTAATCCAATTATCTGGTTTATCTGCAGAAAAAACAACCCCAGACAGACCGGGAAATACAGGGAAACAAACAACGCTGACACAAACCGGAACCACTTCCGCCTGTCATCCGTCGGCATTCTCATCCGGTCCACTCAGGTTAACTTATAGTATTCTCCGATCTACCAAGCCAACTCATTATATAAAATCTTCACAATACTCTTTTATCTGTATACATCCCATTAAAACCACCTCATGTACATTCGAAGTAGATAGGCAGCAGTAGGAGACAACCCCCCCCCCCCCCCGGCCGCTCAAATCCCCCCCCCCCCCCCCGCAGCAATGTAACCTCCTCCTCCTCCTCCTCCTCCATCCCTTACCGCAACCCCTCCCCCCGCAAAAGTCCCTCATCCCTCACAAGAACTTCCCACTCGAAAACCGACTCCCAAAATCCGCCGCCTTACTCATCATCTCCCGCCTCTGCGCATGGGAAATCTTCCCCGCGAGCCCCATATCCTTCTCGCGATCAAACGCCCGCTTACTCGGATCATCCTCCTCCTCCTTGTGGGCCTTCTTATGCTTCTCGCGCGCCGCCGCATCCTCCCTCCGCTTCTCCTCATTATACCGCTGAATCTTCTCCTGCATTGCCTTGGACGGCTGAGTCTGCTTAGCCCCTGCGCCACCACCACCACCCCCACCAGCCCCCGAATCATGATTCCGCGGCGCCTGCACGCCCAGCACCTCGTCCTGGAGCCGCTTCATCTTTTGGTCCGGGGTCTCCGTCCACGTGACATCGACGCCACCGCCAGAGGCGCTGGCGTTGCCGGCGCGGGGCCCGGACTGGAAGCGTCGGTTTTTTAGGCGGGTGGGGTCGACGCGTGCGGTGCGGTCGGAGGGTTCGAGGGGTTCGAGCATCCAGGCGTCGCGCGTGGGTTGTGTTGGTTTTGAAGTGGTGGAGGTGGAGGTGGAGGTGGAGGTGGGTGGTGGGGGTTGGGTGGGTTGTGCGCTGCCGGCTGGTGGGGGGAGGGTTGGGCCGAAGTCGTCGTCGTCTGAGCTGTCGCTGTCGCTGTTGCTGTCGGTGGCAGTAGCGCTGGGTTTGTGGGTGTTGTTGTTGTTGTCGTCGTCGCTGGCGCTGGTTTGCGCCGGTGGAGGAAGGGAGGGGCCGATGACTCGGCGGCGTTTGCTGGATGCGTCTTCCGGCTCGACGGGCGCGGGGCTGGGGCCGACGGTGGGGCCGACATATTTGCGCTTCTCTGGTTGTTGGTCCATTGTTGTTCGAATTTGGATGAGTTTGTTTCGAGGTGAGGTGAGGCTGTCTTGCGAAAGACAGCGTAAAGAATGTGCCACTTGGGAATTGCAAGTCCTGCTTGCGCGGTGAGCCTGGTGGCTTCGATAAAGATGCTATGTGAGGTAGTAAGGTAAGATTGTAGGTACTCAAGATTGGGCGCTGTAGGAAAGGTTGAAGTTGAAGTTGAAGTTGAATGCGACGAGGCGTCCCGTGCAAACCAGGCAAAACGTCAGAGTGGGATCATGTGATCTGATACGGCACACCAATCTCGGTCTCGTCTTATCGATAATCATTTCCCTGCCCATTTAATCGCCCTCGATAAGATGCGAGCGACAATAGTTAGAGTACTCATTATCTTCATCATGGAAAGTCAGTCATCCCAGTCTTACAATCCCGACGTTCTAACCTACATAAGCACAAGATCTACAACCAACATATGATCTAAGGAACAAGATTCCAGTCATAAAATTAATCTAACCCGCTTTTTGCCCCGAATTTTGAATACTTAAACAGCCCAAGAACCTGAAAAGCCTCACACGGATATATGTACATAACAAAAGGTAGACAGAGACATACAAACAAACCAACAACAACAACAACAACATAGCCGATTGCGTGATCGGACTATTTATTGCTTGTTGGCCCGCTGCGCCAACAGGTTCAACGCACTACCAGCCAGGATGAATCCGCACTGGTCGGGGCTGAGAGTGTGGCGGACGGGGATGACGAGCTGCTCACCCGAGCGCTTGGTGACGTGCAGCTGGATGGAACCCTGGCCGCCGGCCTGAAGGACATCGTACAGGCCCTCGGTGGCGACCTGATCGCAGGCATCGATCTTGTCGTAGTCGGCTGGGTTCTCAAAGGTCAAGGGGACGACACCCTGCTTCTTGAGGTTGGTCTCGTGGATACGGGCGAAGCTCTTGGAGACGATGATGCGGCCGCCCAGGTAGCGGGGCTGCAGGGCGGCGTGCTCGCGGGCACTGCCCTCACCGTAGTTCTCCTCGGCGACGACCAGCCACTCGGTGCCCTGGGACTTCCAGTGGGCAGCCAGATCGGGGATCGAGTACTGCTTGCCGGCCTCGTCGTACGCCACATTAGTCTCGCCGGTGGCGGCGTTGACGGCGCCAATCAGTGTGTTGGCAGAGATGTTGGGCAGGTGACCCTTGTACTTCAACCACGGGCCGGCCGCGGAGATGGTATCGGTGGTGCACTGGCCCTTGACCTTGTAGAGGACCTTCAGACCAGAGAGCTCGCCCTTGGGGAAGGGAGCGAAAGGCTCCAGCAGCGCCAGACGGTCGGAGGTCGGGGAGACGATCACCTCACAAGAAGCGTCAGGAACAGCAGCGGTGGGCTGGAAGTCAGGGTTGCCGTCGGCAAATCCCTGGCCGGGGAGGGCCTGGCCCGTAGGAGGCTGGAAGCGGAACTCCTCGCCACTGGGGGTCTTGATGCTGTCCGTCATGGGGTTGAAGGTCGTACTGCCGGAGTAGACCATAGCAGTGACCAGCTCGGGGGAAGCCAAGAAGTTCATGGTCCGGCGGTTACCGTCGTTACGGCCGGGGAAGTTGCGGTTGTATGAGGTCAGGATGGCATTGTCCTCGCCCTTGGGGACGCCGTCCGTGCGCTTCCACTGACCAATGCAAGGTCCGCATGCGTTAGCCAGCACGGTACCTCCCGCCTGCGAGAAGGTCGACAGCGTCTGGTCACGGTCCAGAGTAGCCCGAATCTGCTCGCTACCAGGCGTGATGAAGAAGTCGGCTTTGGGCTTGAGGCCGGCCGCGGTGGCCTGTTTGACCAAGTGCTCAGCACGGGTCATATCCTCGTAGGAGCTGTTGGTGCAGCTGCCAATCAGACCGGCTCCCAAGGTCTGGGGCCAGCTCTTCTCACGGACGGTATCCGCGAAAGCAGACACGGGAACCGAGAGGTCCGGAGTGAAGGGACCGTTAATGTGAGGCTCCAGGGTGGACAAATCGATGGTGATCAACTGGTCGTACTGGGAACCGTTGTCAGCCCGCAGGAGGTTCTGGGGTCCAGAGGCGGCAATCTCAGCGGCAGCCTTGGCCACATCGCCACGGTGAGTAGCCTGAAGGTAAGGAATGTGGTTGGGAGAGAAGGGGAAGACGGAGGTGGTCGCGCCAACCTCAGCACCCATGTTACAGATGGTAGCCATGCCCGTGCAGCTCAGAGTCTCCACACCGGGGCCGTGGTACTCGATGATGAATCCAGTTCCACCACGAACCGTCAGCTTGCCAGCCAAGTGAAGGATGACGTCCTTGGGAGAGGCCCAGCCGTTCAGCTTGCCCTCCAGACGCACACCCAAAATGCGAGGCGCCTTCAACTCCCATGGCGCATCGACGAGAGCGTCAACGGCATCCGCACCACCAACACCAATGGCAATGGCACCAAGACCACCAGCGTTGGGGGTGTGACTGTCCGTGCCCAGCATCATCAGACCAGGAGCCGAGTAGTTCTCGAGCACGCTCTGGTGGATGATACCAGCACCGGGAGGCCAGAACTCGATACCATACCGCTTAGCAGCGCTCTCCAGGAAGTCGAACACCTCGCTGTTTCCCTGGATCGAAGCCGGCAAATCGACGTCGGCACCGCGCTCACCCACAATCATGTGGTCGCAGTGGATACTGGCAGGGACCGCAGTCGAGGGCAAGCCGCAGGACATGAACTGCAGCAGAGCCATCTGCGCAGAGGCGTCCTGCATCGCCACACGGTCAGGCTTCAACTTCAAGTTGGCCTTGCCGCGGATGTCCCGTCCATTGTTGGTGCCGGTCAACAGCGACTCCTCAGGGTTGTCCAAGTGGGCGTAGAGGATCTTTTCGGCCAACGTGAGAGATCGCGAAGAACCCAAGACTCGACGGACTTGTTCCAGATTCCGCAGAATCTTGGGGTAGGGGGGCATGCGCGAGGACGCAGGGGTCGAAGAGGCCTCGGTGGCCAGACCACGGCGAGCGAATAGTCTTTGCGGGGAGAGGCACTTCGGGGCCAACTGGAAAGTGGAGAGTAGTGCAGTGTGTCAGTTCCAATCTATCTATCGCTTTGAGGATAAAGAAGGAGGATTCAAGAGTGCACCACATACCCTCTGAGAGGCGGAGGCCCGCTGCCAAACAAGCTGCCGCACCATTGTTCTTTGCAGGAGAATACTGTGAAGAACAATTGCACAAAGAAGGAAAAGAAAAAGGTAGATAAATGACTGAGGCGAAGGAGTCATTCTTATTCTCGACCTTTAGTCGCCCTTTGATTATCCTTGCCCTGATTGGCTCCCGCCACCGCCGATGCCGGGAGATCGACTCCAGACAGATACGATACCGGAGCTGTATTGTCATTTTCCCGCTTTGAGTAAGAAGGGAGGGTCCTGATGCAGGCCAATCTCTGAGTCATCCAGCCCCTTGTGTATTGGACGGTATCAACGCGATACCCTCCTTACAATTCATACTTCAAGGTTTAACAACATTTGCAAGTGAAGTCGTGGAGACCCGAACAGCCGGGGGTATATCTAGTAAATCTATACACACTGTGCGATTTTCATTTCTTTGGCAAGAGGGTTGTACTCAGTCAACCACCCCAATGTCATCCGCCCAACTCGGTTGGATGCTGCGACACACTCCTTCGTAGTCCTGGAATCTCTGCGAATCCTGCACCAATCCAGGCGTTGTCCAAAACATGGTCCAGTTGGTGTCGTTCAGCTTCCAGGTTCCCTGCGAGCGTTCAAAATACCATTTGTTCACCGGGTTGTCCTTGCGGCTGCGCCAGCACACGCCATTCGGGAAACAGGACCGCACCATCGCGTTGAACACAATATCCGCCACACCTCCCGCGCCCTGACTGCGTTTCAAAACCGCAAACTTATCCAAATATGGAACCATGCGGGCCTGACTCGCCTCGCTTCCATCATCCTCGACCCCAGGCGGCAGCTCCCATGTTAAGATGGCTCCTCCTTCATATTCTCCAGCGATGATCAGCCCCGCCAAACGGCCATTGACACGGTTCAGGTAGTCCTGCACGTCAAGTTTGCGATTGAATGAGTCCTCAATCAGATGAACCAGGCGCGGAAGGTCGATGCATGGGTCATCCAATCCCAGCTGCGGGCGATTTTGTGCAGTCCACACCTGGACTCGCGGATTCGGGATCAAAGTCAGAGGCATGCCTCGTTTGACAAAGGTCGTATGTAAGCCAGGCGTAGTAACAGAGGCTGGCCGTCCGTGCATAGCTGCGCGGCGACTCAGAGGCAAAGATGAAGAAAGTAGAGGTTTGTCGGTAAGGAGATTATGAATCAGAGGGTTTCGCTGCCGACGGGTACCCACCGCAGAAAGGTCTGGCGCGAGACCATGTGAGGATTGAGCTGAATTTGCGACTTCGAGAGGCGAAGTTATGATTCCAGAAGAGGCCGATGGTAGCAATGCGAGTGCCGCTTGGCTTAGCCGTAAGTTCTCGAGATGGCCATCGATAGCACTCGCTTCCAATGCGGGAATCGACGGGCAGTCGGATTGTCCCGAAGGGGGATTCTTCTCTGCTGCCAATGCGGACTGCCGCACTTGACGCAGCTCTTGTAGGATATCGCCAAACTCTTGCTCCATGTTGATGAAGACGTGAGACGACTGAGGCCCACTGAGCGCGGGGATACCCCCAAGAGGATCTAAGAGAATGACACGATCCAGCGAAACTTCTGCCTGCAGGTCCTTGATCCTCTGAGCCGTGAGCAGAGGATCTTCATCAGGATCAGGCACTGTTGCCAGTCCCGCAAGTTCTTTTGCCAATGCAAGGATGGCATCGTTGCCAGAGACGGCGACAGCCCGGGGAACTTCCTCGGTGTAGGCGACAGGGGCCGCAACCACAATCTGGCCATCCCGCAACGGGCCAAGCAGCACTTTCCGCGAGGACACTTTTAAAGCCGGTGGCTTCGTCGTTGAGATAGACAATACCGAGTCAATGTGGGCAGATTTCGAATCCGGCTGAGCGTCGACCGCCAACGACAGCCGATCGGCCTGCTCTGCAGCGATCTTCCGCAGCGCATTGAGATCCTCGCCTGTGCCCGGGTCGACCACTACACAGCATGCCATCCCCAGACGGTTCAGCTGGGACAAGGTTTTCGCCACGCCATTGATTGTGTAATCGTCCAGGAGTTGCGGGGTGGTAATCTTGATCAGGGCCAGATGAAGCCGCTGGGTGATGGTCGGCGGTGGGGGACTGGGGGTGGTATCATGGATAAAGACCGGCGACTCGTAGACCGACCGGGAGGCACCGTAGAACGAACCCAGGTTGACCCCGGTGGATGAGGGTATAGCCGCAGAGGGGATCTTCACATCTGTCACGAGGGGTTTGGGTGCTGCCTGGTTTGCGCTGATCTGGTGCTGGGCCTTGAGACGAGCAAGGTAAGACTTGGCTTCTCGCTTCGTCGACGCGGAGTTCAACAAACTAAGAAAGAAGTCCTAGCCCTGTCAGCTTTGCGATTGCGTGGGGAAAGGTGTTGTGTCGGGGTCAAGAAAAGAGGTGTATGTCGCATACCCGATCCAGCAACTTCTCCTTGGCGCGGCGGCCCAGTCGCTCATAGCTCCGACTGCTGGACGAGAATTCAGCGCTTTGCTGAACTCGTCGTTCGGTTGTAGACGAGATATTTCTCCTTGCAGAAGGACACCATACTGGTGGTTGACTGCTGCTGCTGCTGCTGTTGTTTAGAGAAGCATTGTTTTGCTGTGGGAGTGAGGGCGAAGTCAGTCCGCTATTCACATACTCATACAATGTGAGTCAGTCATTGTTCGGGCCGAACGACATACCTTGAGTCGCGAGGACTTTGCAGTCCTTAGCCCCGTCAAAGTCCTAGAGCTCATGTTTCATTCCTGGCAGAGATACAAAACACACATGCCAGGCAGGAATCCATAGAAAAAGAAAACTTGAGAAATAGAGGTTTAGGGGGGGGGGGGAAGAAAGACCTCGGGTGTTGAGGGAATAATTGAAGAGGGAAAGCAATCAACGCGGGGAGCTTTGGGCCGGTCGGAGGCAGCGCGAAAAATAAAAATTAATGCGAATGACGCATCGTCCGTTGTCGGACCGGATCGGCTCCGAGACATTTTTAATCTAGATAAGGGCAAATTTCCCATCAGTGGAGTCCCTGTCCCATGAGCCATAACTACAATACAGTACATCCATCCCCTTGTCCTTGACTATCTTCAAGATTCAGCATGAGCATGAGCTCAGTCTGTGTCTTCCCAACTTAGGGACGGGTTATATCCCCTTGGAGGACCTTCCTACACAATCCATAACTCTCGAAGAGCAAACATGTTACCTCCGATCGGACTTCAAACCCTCTGCACAACATGCACGACATGGCAAAACTAAATGCACAAGCGAGCAGAATTCGGGCAGCGAGATGGGTCTAGTAAAACTCGTGGCTGGTACCTTAGTCTATAACTTGCAAGGAAGAACCAGACCCAGTCGAAGTCCCGAACCACAATCAAATTATCAATCAGTAAAAGTTATCCACTTCATGGGTCTGTCCCCTCCTCCTTCTCCTCCTCCTCCTCCTGGTCCGGCAGACGACTCCTCCGTTGCTGAAGAATGTAACCTGGTCCAGCTGTAAGGCTGACTGATCCTGGTGGTAAGACTCACCCAAAACAACCACACCACGTCGTACTGGGTATAAGTGGTAATCTCCGAGGTCCGAGATCCACCCCACCAACTACGCCCTGTAGTACTGGTCCCTGATCCTCCAACGTGGCATGGGTCTGCATGTACGGCAGAAACGACAATCGCAACAACAGCAAGTAGACTGAACCGAGCACCTGTCATATCATAGGTAAGGATCTTCTCGAGCGGACAGAAAAGAATACGTACGGTACCCCATCAAGCGATGAACCACCTCGTCCCAACGAGAGGAGACATCGGAAGTCGGAGATCGGGGGTCGGGGCTTGATCAACCAACTCCAATGAATGGACCCATTAATTTTTCTTCGCGTGCTGTTCGTTTCATGTTCCGCCTGGACGAGAATATTCTCTTCTTTCCTGTTCTATTTTCGTTAAGAGGACTGTACTATATTGGAGTACAACGTGGCTTGCAAGTCGACCATGTGCATGTGCATGTGCATGTGCTGTCGAGTTGGGCTGTGTAACATGCAAGCTGCGCGAGACGGCTTTGCTGGATTATGACAATCGGAGGAATTGGTTCGAGATGGTGCGTGTCAATTATCTGATGGCCCAGCTAGCAGCATACAGAAGTCAACCCTTCAGGGGCCATGTGAAGATTGTGAAACAAATACAAGAGAAACCAAGCACATCACTTGCGGTCGGGAGGAAGGTGGCCGTGGGAAGGATGTATGCTCAAGTACCTAGCAAACGTCCATCTGCCGCGCTACGACTGGCTTTCCTCGATGCACGAGGCTGTATTAGACACACATCACAAGGGTCAGCTCCTCTTAATTCCACCACCTCGAGACAACTAACTACATGGGAGGGTTCGGTATGTTATGTACGAGGGAATGGAGATCGAGTATTGAACAGCTGTATTGTACAAGAATGAATTATGTCATCTGGTATCTAGAGTAGAGTTACATGTCAACAAGTAAAGCATTTTAGGCTCCCCATGAAAAAAAGAAACACCTGAACCAATAGCAGAAAGACGACATGATCGAGAATCCGTGAGGGAAGAAGATGCTATGATGCATCTAGACGCCGAACATGGAATCACTCACACCTCCACGACCGCGAGAGCCATGATTATCGCGAGCCGTAATTATCGCGAGAGCCGTAGTTACCTCGGGGGCGGTTGTTATCGCGAGAGCCGTAGTTATCGCGAGAGCCGTAGTTACCTCGGGAGCGGTTGTTATCGCGAGAGCCGCGCTGGTCGAACCCACCGCGAGAACCGGAGCCATCACGAGAACCATAACTACCACGATAGTCGCCGCCGCCACCGCCCGACATCTTGTAGCCAAAGCGACCAGATGGTCTCGAACTACCACCACGGAAGTAAGGGGCTTCCTTGAGGCCCAGACCATGAATGGCAAAGTTCTTCATACCCTCCATAGCGTACCGGCCCAAAACACCCTCCGCGTGGTTTCCAAAGGTGGTAACTGCCTCCGTCCGCTCGTCGGAGTGAATGTCTTGAGCGGCATTCTTGATCTGCTCAATGTGCTCATTGGTTTCCTCGTTAACCATATCCTTGGTTGCCGTTTCAAGAGATCTGTCAATCTTGAGCGGGAGACCAGCCAACTTAGACTGTGCGTACACCTTCTCGTCCTTGTGCAGGTAGAGCCATCCTTCACCCTTCTTGTGGGCACGGGCTGTCCGTCCCAAGCGATGGATATAGGTCTCGCGGTCCCGAGGGCAGCCGAATTGAATGACATGAGTCACGTCGGGGTAATCCATACCACGGGCCGTGACATCAGAAGAGAAAAGAATACCCTCCCTGGCAGCACGGAATTGCTGGGAAGTGCGGGTTCTTGCAGCCTGAGTCAATTTGGAGTGAATCTCGTACAACGGCATGTTGCCGAAAGGATGGCCACTGCGGAAGTCTCCGGGGACGTTGAGCAGCCGGTCGAAGATCTGGAAAGCCAAGCTGGTCAACTTGGTGGTGTTCAGATAGACGATAGCCTTGAAAGGACGGAGCTCCGGATTCTCGGTGCGCTTCGCCAGGTAGTTCGTGCGATAGTTCTTCACCATCTCAAGGATGCTAGCGAAACCGTTCTCATAACCGTTCATGATAACGGTTCGCTGGGGAACGGACATGTGAGTCGGGGCTTCGTTCTCGTCGATGGTCTTGACATTCTTGAATCCAGGCTTCATCATGGTGTTCACCAAGCGGAGCACATCACGGTTCATGGTGGCGGAGAACATCAGAGTCTGGCGATCGACCTTGAGGGGGTCAGGCAGCAGCTCCGCAATCTGCTGGATATCCTGAGAGAAACCTTCGTCCAACAAACGATCGCACTCGTCCAGAACGAAAGCGGAGAGATTAGGAGCACGGATACCGGAGTACGGGCTGGACAAAACGTCATACAGACGGCCGGGAGTACCGACCAGGATGTGGCAACCCTCGTTCTGGCACTTTCTCAAGTGCATAGCCTTCTGTGTGCCACCAACGGCAGTCTGCACCTGAACACCGGTTCCGGCCACCAGACGCTGAGCCTCAGTGGCGATTTGCTCAGCCAGCTCTCGGGTGGGTGAGATGATGATGGCGCGAATGTCCCCGGCCCTCATCTGTTGCTTCGCAAATCGCGACTTCGGCAGACCTGCGAGTACCTTCTGGACAACAGGAACCAAGAAAGCAAGCGTTTTACCTGTTCCAGTCTTCGCTTGACCAAGACTGATGAAAAGAAAAAAAAAAGTTAGTCTCGCATTCTTCCAAGACGAAAATAAGAGAGAGGCAAAAGCCACGCAGTGAACTCACCAGTCAGAACCGTCTAGCGTGTAAGCAATGGTCTTGCTTTGCACATCGGTCATGGTCGTGATCTTCATTCTTCTCGTGATGTTGTCGACAAACTGGGGATCTATTTTGCCCTGCAACTGGCTGAAGTTGACCAGCTCCTCGGACTCGGTCGTAGGAACAGCATTCTCAGCCTCCTGAGCGGCAGAGACCGAGAAGCGAACGGGAGAGGTGTGGAATGATGATCTGCTGAGAGTTTGCGTGATGGGGGTAGCTGAAGGAATGATCCATTGAGCAGCGCGCTGTGAAGTCGTCTTCACGGCGAGAGCTCGAGAAGCTCGCAGCGCGTGGGACACACCAGCCCGGCGGAAAGCACCCAACATGATAAATTAAACAGTGAAAAATATGAATGAGAGATTTGGTATATAGAAACTCGATTCACAATCGATGAAAAAGAGGGGAAAGAGATGGGGGGGAAGGGAAGAAAGGATGCAGAACGATGGCTGCAGAAGGGGGCGGATGGAAGGTCAATAACTCAAACAAAACTTCTCCGTCGGGATAAGAAAAAACTCGCGGCAGAAAATCTCGGAGGCCAAAGCGGTGACGCCACGCCGGGAGCCGTGCCGTCACGTGGAGATAAGTCGATATAACCCGATTGGGTAAGTCCTTTCATCGTTGCATGTTTAGAATACCCCTACTAAAGTACCGTAGTATCAGCTCAGGGAGGTGGAGGATATGCGAGTCGGAGGGAAAGTGATAGGGTAGCAAGAACCTGGGCATGCTGCAAAGCTGTTGTGGTTGACTCAGACTAGTATTCAGTATTCCCTACATAAGATTAAATATCCTTTGATGACCCGACCTTCCAGCCATGCTACTCATCTTGCTTCTCTCATTCAGATATAGCTTGCATAATACATTCTGAGATTAAAGGTATTAGTGGCCTGTTATCGACAAAGATGAATATCAACTTAAAACCCTTCTACGATAACTCCATGACTCCTTCTGAAGTTGGACCAGAGACCCCTCAAGAGCAGCAACCTTAAACGACACCCCACTGACCATCATCCATGGCATCCCGACAATCAACAACAATCATAACATGCAGCCCCACCACCTAAGACTCAATCTCCCCCTGGAACTCCCTGGTCAACGAGTACACCGACAGATCCGAGAAGCTTTCATGGGTCGCCGCTGTCCCGCGCGGCGCCGACGAAGTCGCCGAGGACACATGGACAGGCGACATGAGATCCCGCACATGGCCCGGGAAAAGCCCCTTGTCGAGATCACTCTGCCACAACCTGCGCGAGGCATCGAAGGCCTTGTTCACGAGGACCCGGCGAGCGGCCTCGTACTCCTGAAACAGGGTCGATAGGGGGCAGCTATCATTGCGGTGCTGGGCGAGGATCTGGGTGAAGATGAGAGCGTCTTCGATGGCGTAGGCGGCGGATTCGTCACGAGGGGGCATCTATGTCACCAGGGAATGAGTCAAATGATTAGAATATTTAAAAGACAGGGGAGTTTAAGAACACATGAAGCAGAGCACATTGGGGAAAGAGGCGACATACCGCATGCGCAGCATCTCCCAGCAGAAGAACCCGCCCCTTGTACCATTTCCCGCGCTGGCGTACTTGGTACACCGGGTACAGCGCCCAGTCTTCGATGCGATCGACCAGTTCTCGGATGCTGGGTAGAGTGGACTTGCCGAACTGTGTGCGTACCAGGTATCGAATGGACATCTTCATGCTGGCTGCGGATTGGGGATTCGTGGATGCAGCCTGATATCGTTCGATGAGATGCTCGTTGACACGCAGGATGGCAGCAGCGAAGATCTTCTCGCGTGCCGGGTCACAGTAGCTGGTGAGCAACGAGCTATGGCGGGTGAAATGCACCGCGGTCTGGTCAAAGTGCATCGGCAGGGTGAACTCCTGCGCATCCACGATGCTCTGAATAAAGGAGATCCCCGTATACTCTGATCGATTGCCCGGGTCGACAATCTGCGTTCGAGTGATGGAATGCACCCCGTCACAGCCGAGTAGTAAGTCTCCGGTGGCGACTGCTCCGTTCTCAAACTTGAGCGTCACGCTGTCATCGGTGGTATTGCCGCCCACCACTTTGGCGTCATAAGAGACCGACACATTCGGGAGACCGCGGATGACGGCCAACATCGCACGCGACAGCGCACTGCGCATCACTCGACGGCCCTTGTAGCCCCCATATCCGCGTCCCTTCTCGTCGGTGAACCGCAGGGGGCCCAATCGACGGCCAGACCGTAACGAAAATAGTTCGATGATATCGACCTCGATCCCCGCATCATTGCCCATCCGATTCAGCTCGGCCAAGACACCCAGCTGATGTAGGTAGTTCTGCGCGATGGGAGTCAAACTGATAGCGCCTCCAGAGGCGGAAGGACCCGACGCTCCCTCGTATACGGAGATCTTCAGATCGGGGGTGGAGGAGCCCAGCTCCTTCGCAAGCGATATGGCGCAAGCGAGTCCGGCAATGCCAGCGCCCGCAATGAGGATATTGCGGGGCATCTCTCGATCGATGAACAGATAGAGATCTAGCTGGCTCGACTAGCGACACGGACCTTTTTGTTATATGTTATGTATGTACAGTACAGTACAACCGGCGATTGACCCTTGTCTCCCGTGTGAGGTCAATTGAAGCACTGTACTGTCATCAAGGGAACACAAGCGCGACAACAGGGATACGACCGATGACGATGACGACGCTCAATCCATAGTTCACACGCCAGGATCGTTTAGGGGAGAGGGGGTTGGTTGGCTGTAATCGTCACTATTCCTTGATCGGAGAGACCGATAAAACCGATATCGATAAGGGCACAGAGCACGCACTGACGCCAGCCACGATCGGGGAAGAGGGTCAAGTGTCAACCGTTCAATCAATGAAGTCAATCCTTTGTCTCGGGAGTTGGCAATCTGACAAGTGGAACTTGGAATGACAACCGAAACAAGGCAGGAAGAAGATTAGCGAGAGAGAGAGAGAAAAAAAGATAGCACACTGGGGAGCAAACAAATTCCTACTAACGAATAAATGCTAGTTTGGCCGGCCAGACTCTGGAAAGATTGCAATTAACCGTTTTCTGGCCCCTAATAACGGTCGCAAGCGCCAGCACTATTGAGACGCACTGCAAGCCTAGGAGAATACTCCGTATGGAATACCTCAGGCGTGAACTGACTCCAGGCTGGGCTGGCCAAGTGGCAACTGGAACCCAACAGGGTAAAGCGGCTCCGCTGCCGGCCGAGACTGTCTTTTCTATGGCCAATCACGGAAACAAAGGGGGCTGCAGAAAGGCCGAACCGGGTCCGACTGCGGCTCTGGTAGTCTTTCCGATTGGTTTAAATGAAGCACGCATAAGCTCCAGTCGGTGACGGTTGTAAGGTTGGTCCCTTCACGGCATTTTTTCAGTGCCTCAGGCGGCCAGCTGGTACCTTACGGTCTTACCTCGATATCGGGCAAACAAGGTTGAGTGGAAAAGAGGAACCTTCCAACGCAGGGCAGAGGCAGGAACCGGTGGAGAACCTCATTCCAGGGTTCTCAGTAGGGCACCGTGAACCTCACTGCAGATGGCCATCGGCACCTAGGGGGTCAAATGGATCTGGCCCTAATTCTTCCTCAATAAAATTGTTACTAGGTAATCATTGTTCTAGTTCATTTCTTGCCATGACAATTAAATAGTGAAAATAAAAAGTGCGATTGGATTGGATAAATGCGCAAGCCCGTGAGGCTTTTGTAGGTACAGTACGTCAATGGGAAATGGGAGTCTGCCTTGATGATTTTAGGCAGGCCACATCGCTTGCCAAGGTCATAAAAGCATCTCAGATCTCATTCCCCATGCAAAATAGAACACACTCACAACTCGTTTATATTACCATTATTCCAGACATATTATCGCGGGTATCACAAATGGGTCACGGAACCCAAATTCCACCGAGCCATGGGTATCAATTATTAGGTCAATTTGGCTCCACCATCGGAATGGTGGCCCTCGATCATAACTTTGTGGGAGCCGGCCACCGCCGTGCATCGCAGGGTTTGTGCTCGACCCTTAGTAATAGATCTTCTCCTCGTAGACAGGAGGAGTGCCCTTGTCCGTGTTCCATTGGATGTGGTTCTTCTCATCCAGCCAGGCATCTTCATCGGTGATCTCAATCACCTTCGAGGTGTGTCTGACCTCCTGGCGACTGACGCCCAACTCGTCACGAGGGATCCAGAGAAGAGGGGGCTGGGACTTGATGGATGGGTGGAAGTAGGCAGTTTCTTCGACCACTGGATCATAGGTGGTGTTCTCGTTGGTCGGAACCCAGCGACGCAGCTGTGCGTAGCCGCTGTACTTGTCGGGCCGAAGATAACGCACCAGGAAGTTGGCCTTAGGCTGCTCCGTAGCGGGGGCAGTCAAGCCTTTCTCCGCAGAGTCAACGTTGGCCACACTGCTGTTGCGACCGGCATCTGCAGAATTGCCAGCAGCAGCTTTGTCGCTGTAAGGCTCCTCGGCGGAGGAGCTTAACCTGGCCTCATGCGCTAGAAGTGCCTCCTCTTCGGCCTCAAGGTTCTTGGGCAGGTACTCAATGAGGGGTGCCAAGGCGCTGTTCAGAGAGACATGATATAGGACAGTGAAGACAAGCAAAATGATCATCAGGACCAAGGGACCGGTAGCTATGGTGTCCGCGGCAGCGCCAATTGCGAAAAGTCCGATCAGACAAACGTTAAGAATGTAGCAGCCAACCGTGAGTTGCTGCAGAGCCCGGTAATAGGTTTTACCTTGGGTGTCGATATTGGCATTCGACACGAACAGCATGTTGTACCGGTAGGCAAAGTAGAAGAGATAAAGGCCAATGGTTGCAAAACCGAGAACAAGAGGCGCAATACAGGAGTATATGATGGCTATTGAGCGGTCCCGCGTCAGTCAAAAGACTTCGTATATCTGGAGTATGAAAATGCAGAGGGTTCTTACCGATGACAGCCAACAGGGTGAAAACAGGGTAAACTGTACCCCAGCCCAGTCCGGACAATGTGGACCAGCGTTTGTACATCTTGCGGGGAGTATTATCCAACAACCTGCCTAGAACCTTGCCAAGGATCAATCCTGAGATCTGCAGCAGGGCACCGGCGCTGAAGGACAAGCCCTGCAGAATGATATATGAGATGTAAAAGTTGGAAGCGGTCGGGATATTGTTCGCCAACAAGGATGCAGCGCTAGTGGGCTTGTCAATAATCTTGGTGACAACAGCCGAGGCGGATGACGCAAGAGTGACCACCAGGAACACCTGGACGACCTGGAAGGCAAAGTAAAAGTTCTGGGTGGTCAGTTCCACGGCGGCCAAGCTGGGCGCACCACCGAGCTTGGCCATCAGGCGGAGGATGATGGGGACAAGCGCCATGAGGATGGACATCAAGACGGTAGGCAACAAAGAGGTGATAACACCCTTGATCCAGCTCGGAACGTCATTGATGAAGCTCAGGAAGTGAACCTTGTCTGTAAGATAGTTGATGTTCGAGATTGAACCGACGACCGCGGTCGGAATAGCCCAGAAGACGATCATAGCGCAGACAAAAGCGATGGTTGCGGCATAGCGCATGATACGCTCCCACCACTTGATGCGCAAGTTCGACCAGATGACCTGGGTCGGGTCGAGGCCAATGTATCGAGGTGCCATATGCAAGGGGAGGTTATGCGCCACTGCAGGTACATGTTAGCGTCCATAGAGACAATCTAGAACGAGGAAATGCGCATACCGGACTGGAAAGCCGCCTGGGCGTCTGCCTGAGCGTAGAATTCGACAAACACCGAAGAAACCAATTTGGCTTCGCCCGCACGGTGCTTGGCCTGAAGCTCCTCAATCTCAGGCGTGAGACGCTCGATCTCCGCTCTTGCCCAGTTGATCGTGTCCACTTTCTTGCCGATGAGAAGCTTGAGCCGGTGAGTAGGACGGTCCGAAGGCTTAACCCAGCGGGCTGCGATAGAGCCAGACTCTCCGTCCGACTCCTCGCCCGCAGCATCTCCAGAGATGGGGCCGTCTTCCACGTTCCCTTGCTTCTTGAGGGCCTTGAGACGAGCAGCATTTGCCAATTTGACCAGCTTCGTTTCCGCACCCTCTAGCTTCATCGCCGCGTCGTCGCGCGCAGACACCTTTTCTTCCAATTCGCTGGTATCGGTTGTCAACCAAACGTTCTTGACCTTGTTGACGCCGAACATCCGACGGATCTTGTCGCGATCAAGGTAGTCCTCCGTGACGGCAGAAAAAAGCACGGTACGCGAAGACAAACGACTGGCGTAAGCAGGAGAAAGAGCGTAAGCCTGGCGCAAGTTGATATAAAAGAGACTTTCGCGAGTGATTGTGAAGAACACAAAACCTAAGCAGATTGGGAGTTAGAATGAATCATTGGCATGTCTGGCGCAGTCTCATGCTGCACTCACCGATGAAAATCCATGCGACAAAGCAATGCGCAAAGTAACGTCCATAATTGTTCGAAGCGACGTTCGACATGCTCAGGATATCCAACTGCTCCTTTCCAGCACCGCCGGTTCCGTTGACCGGCAGCAAAATGGGGAACGTGATACAGCAGCCCACGAAGCAGATCATAGAAACAGTCTTCAAGAACCGGAGCAAGAGGTACGCATCCATCGAGTGGTGTTGCAAAACGTACTCGTCGGGTAATTGGTACATGTGTTTGATCCAGTTCCACAATCCGGTCGGCGACGCAGGTGTCCGTTCAGATGGTCGCAAGACGCCTACATAGGTTCGCGGCATGTACATGCGACGCTCACGGCGACGCAGAATGATGAAGATGGACACCATGGCGACGGCCGCCAGCAAGGATGGCACCAAGGTGGTGACCAGGCCCGAAGCCGAACTGGAGGCATTTTGAGGATTGTCGGTGCTCTGAAAGGAGGTTAACCACGTTCATTCTCTGTGTAGGAAAAGCGATACGCGATATCGCGAAGTTCGAGAAAACATACTCGCCCGCCTAAATGACGGAGGCCTAAAAGGCCTGCATCGGTGATGGCCATGATGCCCCCCTATTAGAGCGCAGTGGGGCGATCGCAATCACACCCGACAGTGGAAGGCCGCGTGTACTGAGGGTTGGAAGTAGGCTAACACAGGGTCTTCTTCGCTTGATGTATTGAAACGATCCTGAATAGAGATGGATCGCAAAATGAGAGGGGATGAAAGCGAGGGAAGAGATGATGAAAAGAAGGAAGATTGGGGGAGGGGGACGGCCGACAGTATTTGTTTGAAGGAGGGGACAAAGTAAAATGAGATAGACTCAAGGAACCCGAAGCTTAGCGATAGGGGGAGCCACTTCAACACACGCTTTTTTGCGCTGAATTTTTTCTCTTTCCCCGCTCAAGTCGGATCATTCGAGTTTGGACGTAAGGAAAAACACAAAAACAATCAATGAACAAGCTGTTACTCAGTAGTAGCACGCTTAACGCATTCCAATTGGTTCTCTAAGAATGAAGAAATTGCTTAGTTCTCGCGCACAGATTTCGGTACCGCCGACCGTGGAGGTAGTTAACTAATAGTTTATTTGTTAAGAGTATAGTCGACGAAGAGGCCGGCCTGCAAGGCATTCGATGGGCTAAAAGTGAAAAAGATATGATCATGAAGCTGGAGACTAAACCAGCTTTAGCAGGCGCTGTGATTGTCCCTCTCCACCGAGCAGTCAAAAGCGAGTGAGGAGCACAACCAGCGATCGCGCAGACATGGATCACAGAAAGTCGATGACGCTGGCCGCTGGGGTTTCCAAGGGGATTTTGACTTTTGGTCCTGAGCAAACTACTACAGCGTGGTACACGTAGTGGCGAATGCCGATCATCTCCAGCCTTTCAGCTCGTTCAGCCACACCTCGTCATGATGAGACCAAGCCAAGAGCACAGTTAAAGAATCACCCGATGTCAGATACGGAGCAGCTGTGATGTGATTCGTATGTGTTGCAGGAGAATTCATGTCGTCTTGGGTTGCACCCAACACTGCGGCTGCCCACCTCCAGGCTGCAGAACACTGCAAACAGATTATTGAGCGGGCCCTCCTCGTCCTGACCACTCGGTAACTAGTACGGAGTAGCTTGTCACAAGAAAAAGAATTCCGAGGCAAGTGGATGAGTTGCTTCCAATAGATCGCCCCTAGCGTGCCGCCTGGTGCGGTGTTAGCTTGTCTAGCCTGTCTCGTTTGATTGTTGGGTTGGATGACTTAGGCGCGAGAAGTAAATTGGACCCGTGAATACTGAGTACAAAGCCTAAGAAAAACCCAAAAACCCAGTTGTAAAAAAAAAAAGGGGGGGGGGGGGGGGGAGCCCCGAGAATGGAAGATGGAACAGATGGAACCATGGTGGCGAACCATCTGCAACTTTGGGTCAAGAATTCCGATCGCTGGTCTGGTAAAATGCAAGCTAGACTCGATCTGGTATTTAGTCCCCTGGTCCACGGTAGCTCTCCACCTGCACCGCCCCCTCACGGTCCTTTCACTGTGGCTGGTGAGCCACGCTACAGAGTGCAAATGCACTGCGTGTGCTGTAGCACGATGCGGACTTGTCTGTCGATGCTCTGTCGATGCGGACTTGTCGTGACAGACAAGTCCGTCTATACCATGTGATGAGCTTGCACTACCACGTTAGCCCTATTGCCATACCTTATGGGAAGTCAATTTCCACAAGTGAGTGGCTGGAAGGGGACGGTTTTGTTCGGGGGTACGGAGTACTCCATAGCAACTTGGAACATAAAGTAGCTCCTCAGCCACAGTTCTGCCGTGCGCTTGACACAGACCGATTGTTTCATCCGATCGAGGAGTCAGGAGTGAAGAGGTTGAGTCTATGATCCAACCAGTCCTCGATATGATCCTACGATGATCCGATCGGACCCGGGGAGGACATCGCGCTGAATTAAGCATGATGAGCAGCAGGCCGCGTACGGGCCACCATGCAACAAATGCTAACCCCCAAAATCTACCTCGATCTCGCCACCACCAACGCACATCCTGTCAATCCTGGTCAATGCTAGCTTGGGGCTGCTCCCGTGGCTAGCAGGGACAACGTGTCCGTCGAGATAATGTCGATGTCAACTGTCAAAGAACCGGCCCACCATGATGGGTAGATTACCTTCCCGGGTCAAATGATATCAGTTCTAACTATCGGTTTGATCGCAGACTTTCAGCTGCCGTGCTTGGGCCTCCAACCTCCGACATTTCTTGTCACCAGTTAAACAGATCCTAACCTCCCGCCAGATTGCTAGGATCTTTATCGCTCAAGTCTAGGCCTTGAAGGGCCCCGCCTGTATTGTCGCACACAGCAGAGCAAGACAGAGCTACGGAGTAGACCGCCAGCTTTTCCTGTTTAGTAGCGCACCTTGGCCTGCGCAAGTGCAAGACGTTCAAAGCTGTCAACAAACTTCCCAACAACAAACTTCCTCCGAAGGGCCTAGATAATGCACGGACGAGGGTGGGACATGTGGCGAGAAACTTTCTTTGCTCCATGGCAGATGTCACGCGGAATTGTAGGGATTTTTTCTTGTCCCTCTTCTCCGTCAATTCTTGATTGTTTTCTTCGTCTCCGGGCTTCGTTCTTGTCGGCCTGGGAAAACCTAGTAGCCGCAGTTGTCCTCCAATATCGTCTGGGGCACCGTAATCAATGCGTTGAAATTTAGTGCCAAGATTATCCTTTAGGTCAAAGGTCGAGGAACGGTCGCACATCCACCTGAACCTCGTGTCGGATTGTTCTGTTTACCTTTTTTTTCTGTTTTCACAATTCGCCGGCTTCATTGATCCATGCGAAACCCAGGCTTTGCTTGCTTGCCGTTGTATGGTCGCGCTAACTGGTCCTTTCATGGAGCTGCTGGGCATCATTTCGAGTACTGTACAGTACATATAGCACTGTCTCTGGCTGTGACCAGTTTCCAGTGCCTTGCGCCAGCCGTTCAAAAAGACCCCGCCCTTGCTTAGCTGAACGTGAAGTCGTCCTAGGCGATAGTTCACGTATATGTGATAGGATCAAGAACGACCATAGGGGTCGAGTCGTCATCCCACGCTTCCAATATACATATGTAGCAGTCCGACTGCGACTGTAAGAGCTGTGGGATGCAACAGTGGACAATGAGCCCGTCCTAGATAGGAACTGCGAAATGAAAACTGCCAACGGAATAAATACCCCGCTCAAAGTCAGCCCGGGTAGCAATCTCGATCCAATTCGTCAGTTCGACTAGGTTATATTGCAATCAAGGTCAAAGCGTGACTTTCCAGGATTTCTGCTCTCGCGGAACCGCGCGACGGGTAGTTGCAGCAGGGATCTTGTCCAACAGTAAGTTCAACTACATAGTATTTGGCAAGGTAAGTTTACTCCGAACACTGCCGATTTCGTCGAGACAAGCTCGAGGAGGACGTACCTAGTATATCTTCAATATATACATTTGATGCGTGTGTTCGCAATGCTGGCAATAGAAGAGATAAGTGAGATCGGTATGGACCGACCACTGATCTATTGCCGAGGATACGAGATGATGACCCATTCATTGGCGGTGGTCCAGCAGTCTGGTTCAGAATCTACCCTACTAGGTACAGTCACTTGACCCTTCTCGGGAGTGCAACCGGCTCCTATCCCGCCTTCCTACTTTGGTATATCCTGCCAGCTTGAAGATTCTTTCTTAGACTTTAGGTTTCGGATGGCTATAGAAAGTTACCTATATATTTGACTTATGTGATACAAGTGGGATTCTAGCTTGGCATTCCTAAACTTAGTATTTGAACTCGCTAAAAAAGAATACGTGTTGTATCCGGAAGGTGAAATCGAGACCAAAATCCTCATATGTCAAGGAGGAAGTAATCACGTAGGCGGTACACAGACCGTGGACGTGGCGTTTTGAACCAAACAGTCTGACAGCCAACACAAATTTAGACTCCAGCACTACGTCATAGGCGATCGTTCTAACTGCCTATATCCCTGCATGGTAATCAATCCTTGGGAATGGGGAAGGCTGCACTGGGCTGAGGCCATCAATGGCAGGACGGTATGTGCTAGTTAGTAAATATAGTTAATATAGTTATCGATGCTGAGAAATGTGCTCTCCAAAATGTACCGAAACAAGCCCAGCAGTCAACACCGCTATACCAACACTCCAGATTCGCTCAAGCGTTACAGAAGACCTAGAAAAAAAATATAAAAAAAGCCCTGGACTGGAAGATCTCAGAATTCAAAGAGCGTGCACTCTTCTTTCAAACTCCCCAACTTCTAGAGTAGGACTCTCGAGCATGAGAAAGCTGAAAAGAATGTTGCCGTACTCAACTCGTAAATCAGGTGGTAGCTTTTTGATCATCTTCAGCAGCTCTCCCATCCGCCACGCCCGTTCCGAGTCTCTCAACCTCGGGATACATCGTTCCTCAAGGAGGAGCCATATGAATGTTTCACATGCGGGATTTCTGTCGAGCTTATACTGCGCGACAAGCTCATTGAGATGAGCAAGGAACTGACGGGTTTTGTCGGGTTCATATTGGTAATCCCACAGTGCGCTTGTGATGTGTATCAAACACGCAGTGCGGCTAACCTCATGACTAGGTATATTCAAGTTCATCACATATTTGTGCAAGTCCTGTGGAACCGTGGATGGCCAAGGCCCAGGACAAAGTGAGCAGAAGAGCGGACTGGCCATCTGGAACGCCGTCCGCCTCTGAGGCACCGAAGCCAAGTATGCAGCTGTGCTGTGTTTGAGCTTCAATTCTTTCGCACCTCGAAGGAAATGGACTAGCATTACTCTGTCCTCATGGCCCAGTGAGAACTCCCGTGGCATCTTCAGATACTGCACATAATGCAGGAACACTTCAGCAACGCCCATTGAATCCTGCCAAGGGCGCATGCGCAGAAGTCTAAGTGCCTGGTCTTCGTACTCCATAGCAGCGGACTCATTATCACCGAAGCGATTCTCATGGAGAGACATTCCGGCAAGAGCCATCGCAAGAGAATCATCGTTCTTCTCGTTTCTTGCCTTTTGGATCATTGTGGAAGCCCTGGTCAGATGAAGTTCGGATTCAGGGCTGGATTCGAGACCGTATAATCGGGCCCGCCAGCGAGCGCAATAAGCAAGAATGATCGCTTGAAAGCACACTGGATGAGCTATGGCTGCTTTATAAATTTGGAGCTTGATGTACTGGTTCTGTCCTGACCAATAACTTAACTTGCTCACCCATGCATCAGCCAGTTCTTGGTCAGCTACAGAGGTGACAGCTGGCAAACTGTCAAAAGGATCTTTCCTAGACGAATCCAGAATCGTAGCGGGCGACGGAGGAGACCAAGTATCATCTGCGTGAGGTGAGGTTGGCGTTGGTACAGGAGGACTGGTTGAGTTCTATGTGTCAAGCGAAAGTCAGCACCATGAGTAATCATTACAAGCAGCATGTCAGCTAGGCTAAGACTGGTAGGGAAAAGCATCCGAGTCACAACGTGGAAGCAAGTGATACAGTCCGCCAGCCTATGCAGATCGTCACGAAGCTTACATTGTGATTATGAGGCTGGGTAGACATTCGCCGGAGATACCTCTTCTGATTATGCTGGCGCATGACGTGCGACCTCCGCGCACGGGGGCTGAGGTTTTTATCGACGAACAAATAAGTTGTCTGCATTGCGGAAGACTGACCGTCCTGAAGTCCAGGTAAATGACTTTGTTGGCCGGTGCTAGCCCGGGTGCTAGCAGAAACTCGAGGGGTAGGATCGGACGTTTCTGTCACAAGAAAAGAGTGAGCTCTTGGTCAGTAGATAAATGCGTGGCAAATCCGCGCCAGCAAAAGGCAAAGAGGCATCGGAAAGACCAACGTTGTTGTTGTGCTGATTGAGAAGGATCCTCTGCCTCCAGGACAGGTTCAATTGGATTTGTTGAATTGCTCATTGAATGTGCGCGTGCCAGTTGCCAGTAACTAACCATGCCAGCACTTGCTGTTATTCAGCAAGTGACGGGAGTAGGTGGAAATAAGAGGAAGGGAAAGTATATGTTAACAATGCATGTCGAAAAAGAGAAGAATCGTTGCAGATTGCGAGAAGAATGGTCATTGCCCACAAGGCTATGAGAAAAGTGGGTATATAGCTTGTCAGACCACGAGGGGGGGGGAAGAGCCGAATTATCTATCCGGCTGGGTCTTTGAAGGCAATTTATGGAAACGGGGAAATGGGGAGGGGAGAGTGGTAGAAGGGGAGAGGGTGTGGAGGGAGGGAGTGTGGGTTGTGGTGGAAAGAAGGGAGGGAGGAAAGAAGAAGATTCAACGAGAGAGAGAGAGAGAGAACTCAGCTTGAAGGTGGGAATTGGAGTCGGAGGAGGGAGCGGCCAGTGCTCGCTCACCAAGTTACCACTTGGTCACCACTCACCACTCACCACTCAATTACTTTTGGAAGAACTCATTAATTACTCAGTTAGACACCCTCCACCACCACCAGGGCCACGACCACTACCACCACCACTGCTACCGCAGAAAGGCCCCACGACCTCCCTTAGGCTACTCCATATTCCATGTATACTAGTTTACTAGGTAAGTACCGACCGAGTACGGAACTTTAGGTATGGCCCCCGGCCCGGCCTCATCCTCAGCCTTCCAATTCCATATTAGGTATACAGTCTTACCTTCCAAGTTACCTTACTAGCCAAGGAGTACGGATACTGCCTACCTAGGTACCTAGTACCCATATGTGACCTATACACAGTACATTCTACACGGATTGATCCTTTGTCATTGGGTCGGGAATGGTTGAGGTTTCCCGGAAAAGGAATCCTACCCGTCAATCTGGTATGATTGGATGTGGGGAAGAACAACTTATGGAACCCACCTACTACCCTGGCTGGTTAGACCACCTATCATCTACAAATACAATCAGTCAATAAATGATTCAGACAGACGGGAAGGATCCCGCTTGGTGCGGATTGTTGGAACACTCGGGGAGCTCCCCGGTGGCTTGTTTTCCCTTGTTGGCTCTCTGCAAAGTTCAAACTTTTCCCCTCCCCCACTCCACTCCAAATCGCGCCTATCTACGTAGCAGACTCTCAGGCCTCCAGCTCGGGCCATCTTATTCCAGAAGAGGCAAAAGGTCTTTGAAAAACACATACCGGCCAGATCTGGTAGGTCAATCGCGAGGCGGGGGGAGGCACAGCGTGCATAATGGTAGCGTGGTGCATAACTATTTAGTTGGTGGTGCGTTCTAGCTGAAAATCCTCCCATCCTATCTGTTGGTATGCGTCGTATGCCCGCCCTTAAACACACTCTCAAATGACTTCCATCATTGATCAAGACAGGAAGAATGGGAGCATGACGTTCGTTCCGTGGTCGACCCAGTTTGGGTCGCAAGATCATGACGAAATAAGGCCACCCGGCTATAACAAAGAGACAGGAGAGGCACTGGAGGATTGTCGCTATCGCAGTAGCTTGGAGAAGCTGCGTGTGTGTCTGTCACTTCGTATTGCTGGCGTAGGCTGTCCGTGGCTGCTGTAGGTGCATGGCTAGACGGGCTTAGTCTGAACCACTCAGAGGAGGATGCTCTGGCAAGATCGCAGGAAGAATGCGAACAATGACATAAAGAAGTCTGGCCGTCACGATTCCAAGGTCGTGCTCCCGGGCAATATCAACGGAGGACTATGATAATTGTCTGCAGTATGCCGAAGGTGGATACGCTCTTTATCCGCGGATATTACTCGAGTCTCAAGCCACCTCGCAAAGAAAGACCCTTCACCAAGTGCGAATGATACCAGACTGCTACGGGGAGCGTCAATTTCTCAATGTACATGTGGACTGAGGAGCTCGCAAATCTTTATTACCATGTTAGTCGTATCCCATCTGAAAGTTCAGCTGTCAATCCTCAGTTATGGAGTCGTCCCAACCGCATCGGGGCAAAGGGCCAATTGAGTCAATCACCGCAGCAGCAGTGGCAGTTGCAGAACCAAACGCTCCATTTTGCTATTGATCATCGGACCGTTCCGCTTTCCTCGAATAGGAGATCCTTTCTGCTCTGGCAAGTGCCAAATCACATCTGCAACATGCTCTGCAGTGGATATTATCCTGGCTATGATACGGCCGATGCCACCACGGACGTCCTAGAAAAAGCTTTTTCAACCGCCATCGTTATTCTAGAGGACAAGCCTGTCTAGGAGCGCCGAAGCGCAAGCCCCATGACCTTCTACCCCAATCTTAGGAGAAGAGGATCGATCAGTATGTACTCCGTACTGTACCGGTAGACCGCTAGAGTGCGCGAAATGTCGAGAGGCCAAAAGTACCAGGCTGCCCTTGCTCTCTACTCATGCATCAGTTGCAGCACAAGGTCTATGTTCTGCTGATCGTAATTAGTCACTGCACTGGCTGCTCTTTGTCCATGATTGTCGGCTCTATTGAGTGCCATGAAGCTTTTTTAGTGCTCTTTGTTGGTTAGCCCTAATAACATTTACATGGCATTCCTGAGGTCAAGAAGGACGCATGAAGTTAAGAGCTCAGTGTGACCTAAAAGGAGCTGTTTCTGTGGATTTGTTCTGCGAGTCATGAAGCGCAGATTGTGAGTCCCGGACTTGCTAAAGATATTGCTGGAGGAATGCGGTAATGGCTCATGGAGTCATCACTCGGTCCCGAGTCCACTCCGTTTCGTCCGTACTTCTGCCTCGAAATGGCTAGCCCTAATTCTCAGCTACGGTAGCAGCTTGGCATTCCCAAAGGAATGCCCACCCAATGCATGACTAAGTATCCAGAAAACCACTTAACGCGTCGGGAAGCGGAACAATGTAGTCCCGACGCGTTCGTGTTGCGGTCGCGTCCCATGCAAAAGCTCAACGGAAAAATGTCAATGCGAAGCAAAAGTGCCAAACACATTCGTTCATTCCATCAACACATCAACACCCTCTGGCCAACCCACCTTCCTCCCTCAAGGCTGGCCCTTCTGATTGACTGGCAGCAAACTGGACACTTCCCTGAGATATCATTAGCTCGCCGAGGGTTGTAGTCTCTCATATTTTTCTTGGTTGAAACGATTCCTACCCACGTACTTCAACGGCCTTACCCTGGCCATCCGCCCCTTCGCCATGTCCTCCCTCTTTGATGCCGTCCTGCAGTCGGAATTGGGCTCGACGGCGGGCTCTCGTCGCCTTCACTCGGATCAAATCCCCAGTTCACGACCGCAGCCACCCTCAGAAAGCAATGGACCGATGAGCGATATGCACGGCTATCCAGACGAGCAAGGAGCAGACTCGAACGCCTCGACCGTAGGCCGACTCCGCAACCCATATCTTCCCCCTCCTCCCCCTGTGACCGATGTCGCTGGAGAGAAAGTGCAACAGGCATTCGAAGAACTGCTTGAGACATACGTGGAGGAGCCTTCCCTCTCACAGCCGCCCCCGCCGTCTGCGGAGATCTTGAGCGACAAATACTACATTGCTCAAATCCGAGGCATGGCCAAATTCGAGCTTTCAACGCTCTATGTGGACTTTACGCACCTGACCTCCCTCAGCAACCCGATTCTGGCAGACGCGATTGCCAACCAGTATTATCGGTTCCAACCCTTTCTCACCAAGGCCCTGAACAACCTGATCGCTAAGTATGAGCCGGAGTACTATGCTGCACATCGTCAAGCCACCGCTACTAGCAGCATCTCTTCGCAAGCAGGTACCTCTATGGTTGCGGGCAACTCAAGCGTCTCCGACAATCCCGATTTGGAGCGTGATATTCGCGAGAAGACTAGGCACCAGCAAACCGATAGGCTATTCTCGCTGGCGTTCTACAACCTACCTCTGGTGTCCCGACTGCGCCAACTTCGGACGTCTCAGATTGGAAAGCTAGTCTCTGTATCCGGCACAGTCACACGTACCTCCGAGATCCGACCCGAGCTCTCTCTCGGTACTTTCACTTGTGAACTGTGTAAGGCAGTATGTCCCAATGTGGAACAGACTTTTCGCTACACCGAGCCCGCACAATGCCCCAACGACACCTGCGGGAACCGCACCGCATGGCGCCTGGATATCGGCAAGAGTACCTTTGTTGATTGGCAGAAGGTCAAATTGCAGGAGTCGTCTCATGAAATTCCAACTGGTAGCATGCCACGGACAATGGACATTATTTTGCGGGGCGAGATGGTGGATCGTGCTAAGGCTGGTGAGCGGTGCATCTTCACTGGTACACTGATTGTTGTGCCAGATGTGAGCCAGTTGGGATTGCCTGGGGTGCGACCGGAAGCTGTCCGTGATGACGGTGCCTTCCGGGGAAGTGACATTGGTGGCGGCGGTGTGAGTGGTCTGAAAGCTCTTGGTATTAGAGACCTCACCTACCGACTCGCGTTCCTTGCTTGTATGGTGACGCCTGACACAACAACTCCCGGTCAACAGACGAAACAGCAGTTGAATGGCCAGTCACATAATATCCTGGCTTCGCTCAACCAAATCTCTGATCCTGAGACTGATGAAGATCAGGCGCAGGAGGCTTTGCTTCAAAGTCTGACGCCCTACGAAGTTCAAGACTTGAAGAAACTCGTGCATTCGGAGTATATTTATGCGCGGCTGATCGACTCCATTGCTCCCATGATCTACGGTCACCGGCAAATCAAGAAGGGCATATTGCTACAGCTGATCGGAGGAGTCAGCAAAAATACCGAACAAGAGAATCTACAGCTCCGTGGTGATATCAACATCTGCATTGTTGGTGACCCATCAACCAGCAAAAGTCAATTCCTGAAGTAAGTAATTCGGACCCCCTGTGGTTTCTAGATGGTGATACTGATACATTCTTACCCAGGTATGTGTGTTCTTTACATCCTCGGGCTGTTTATACCAGTGGCAAAGCCTCCTCTGCAGCGGGTTTGACTGCGGCTGTTGTGAAGGATGCCGAGACGGGCGAGTTCACAATCGAAGCGGGAGCTCTGATGTTAGCTGTACGTGATCCATACTATCGCTGTGCCGAGTTATCACAGAACTAACCCTTTTTCTGAACAGAATGGAGGAGGTATCTGCTGTATTGACGAATTCGATAAAATGGACCTCAGCGACCAAGTTGCGATCCACGAAGCCATGGAACAACAGACGATTTCTATCGCCAAGGCTGGTATTCATACTACCCTCAACGCCCGTGCGTCGATTCTCGCCGCGGCCAATCCTATCGGTGGCCGTTACAACCCGAAGACTACATTGCGTGGCAACTTGAACTTCAGTGCTCCCATCATGAGCAGATTCGATCTGTTCTTCGTGGTCCGAGACGACCCTAATGAAACAGTGGACCGCAACCTTGCGGACCACATTGTCAACGTGCACATGAACCGCGATGAAGCAGTTAACCCGGAGCTCAGCACTGAGCAACTGCTGCGTTACATCCGATTCGCAAGAACATTCAGACCCGTGTTCACCGAGGAGGCCAAGGCTTATTTGGTTGAGAAGTACAAGGAACTTCGTGCCGGCGATGCCCAAGGTGGCATGGGCCGCTCCTCTTATCGTATCACGGTTCGACAGCTTGAGTCTCTCATCCGTCTTTCCGAGGCCGTTGCAAAGGCCAACTGTGTAGAGGAGATTATACCCAGCTTTGTGCGTGAAGCCTACGACCTTCTGCGGCAAAGCATGGTGACTGTTGAGAAGGATGATGTTGAAGTTGATGACGAAATCAACGCTGCTAGCGGTCACGCTGCCGATGAAGATCATGAGATGGGTGACCGCGATCGTGAAGGCGACAGCCCTATGCGTGATGAAGGCGAGCCGGCACAACAGACCCAGCCGCCTCGCACACGTACCAAGATCACTTATGACAAATACATGAAGATCTTGAACTTGCTTGTACGACGTGTGCGCGACGATGAGTCGATGTCTGGCGAAGGTGTTGAACAGGAAGAACTTCTCATCTGGTACCTGGAGCAAGTCGAGTCTGAACTGGAAACCGAGGAAGATCTGGAGCAAGAACGCTCCCTGGCTGTCAAGGTTCTGAAGCGGATGGTCAAGGTACGTACTGTGTTGCACTTACCCCCGCTTCATTCTACTGGTCTCATGCTAATTCACCTGGACAGGACAACATTCTTATGCCTATTCGTGGACAAGGTCTGGTCGACCCAGCTGATGAGTCTGCCCAAGTGGAGCGGACTATCTATGTCATGCATCCCAACTGCGCCATCGATGAGGAGTGATTCTGCGCCTGGTGTTCTAGGAATAGGGCGAGGTAATAGGAAATGGTGAAGCAGGAGTAACGGTGCCCGGTGCCTTGGTCGTTATGAGTGATGATTTTCTGATCTATTTTTACATGAACTTACTCGCACACTGTCGGTAGAGCGTAACTGATCTTGGTCTGTCGAGTCTGGAGTACATGCATGGGTGACAGTTTTGCCTTCACAATCTATGAATATAATAGCTCATGAATTGCCGATACGTCCATTTCATGCTTGAACTTATCTTCTCTCATTTCCACCTCGTTTGATATGATACTTGGCTCGTTCCTCGTTACATTATCCATCATCTATACCATTTCTACTTGACCTCGCCCTTGCTCCATATATAGAAGCTATCCTTGGAGGTCTCTTCAGCCTTATTCCCCTTCGTCTACTCTTCCCAAGACTTGACTTTGCCCTACCTGGTCAAGCCTTTTCAACTTACCTTGCTTACATCCTACTCTCACCCAGCACTCATTCTGAACAACATACGCGCATCTTTTTTGTCAATCAAGTAAAGTCAGCCATTTCCTCGAGCACCTTCATCCTTCCTGACTATCAGACCTCCCTTGGTTTTGCAATTGTCATACTCAATCACTACTCAATCAAGCCTCACCCTTGCTGAATCATCATCTGCCCTCATCTTGAACTCGTTCTTCGCGCCGTTGGGCCAACATCCTGCCATATAAAACCACCCATCCTCATCCTCTCCTGTTCTTCCATCCTTCTCAGCCAACCTCTTGACATACAAATACCACCCATCCTCTCGTACTCTCTTGTTTTCCCACCCTTCTCAGCCAATTCCCTGACATATAAATACCACCCATCCTCTCATACTCTCTTGTTCTTCCACCCTTCCCAGCCAGTCTCCTGCCATATCAATACTCAGCCACCTTCACATACTCCTCCCGTCCTCCCGTTCCTCTCGATCGACTTTCTCATACTTCTCGCACCTTACACCCTATATCCAAGCCGAATTCCCCGTATAGCCAGCTCTCGCTTCCTTACTTCCCTTGAGAGTCCCCTCCCTGCCTTCCTCCACACTCCCGTCAGCCAAACCGCCTGCTTTCACGCTTCCGTCAGCCACCGTCCCTTCTTCCTCAAGTCACCTGATCATCTATACCTTATACTGCTTCACCCGTTCACCTTATCATCTACATATTCTCACGTGACACGAGATATCTCGCGAACCATGTCCACAGGCGCCCCCACAAGCCCGGAGGAGAAGAGGGCCTCTCAGGCGGAGACAGATACAACCAACCAGACCGAGGCTCCGGCGCCCGCGGCGTGCCAGCGAGAACGCGATATCACCCAACTGCCCATTGAGGAGGCAGGTACGACGGCCAATCTCGACGATAGCAGCCATCAACTTCTCCCAAACCCAGGTAAACCGGCTTCCTTGCATACGGACTGAATCTATTTCACCGTGATACTGACGTTGCAAATCAGACGATCGCTGGATCACAGACGCCGGTCCGGTAATGCAATTGGCTTCTATATCTAGCCTTCAGAATCCCAATGGAGAGGATTCGCTTTTTGTTCCGGACTCGAGGAGTTCCGTGGAGTCTCCGTCTCTCCCTCCCGCTGATGTGCAGATGGTGCATCCGGATGAATTCATCTCACCTAGTGTCCAAGGCTCTGATACTTCCATACAGCCGTTGTCTTTCCCTCCCGCTGATGTGCAGATGGTGCATCCAGATGAATTCATCTCACCTAGTGTCCAAGGCTTTGATACTTCCATACAGCCTTTGTCTTTACCTCCCGCTGATGTGCCGATGGCAGTTGCAACCGCTGCAACTTGTAATCAAGAATTTTTCACTGCTATGCATTATTCATCTTTCCAGCCTGCAGATATGCAGACGATGTATCTGGATGGACCAGATTTGGAACACCCCTACGCGGCGGACTTACCGAGCAAGGAAATGGAAGCGATGCTGAAGGTTTTGGACGGCGAACCTGGACCTACGACTAAAAGTCCGCACGAGATACCAGTGCCCATGAATAGAGAGCTTGATGAAGCGGACAAGAATCCTTCGGCAGATGCCATTGCAGATGACGAAAATCCCCGACCATCGCTGGATAATATGCCTGTCGTCTCTTCAGCGTCATCTGGAGCGGTAAATGCTGACCCTCAATCAGTGAACCTGGCTCATGAGGGTGAGGAGGCCGAGTGGCTTGATGATGAGCTTGATGCTATAGCCCAACAAGATCTCTCGGACGCAAAGTGAGCGAAATTTGACTTCACTCCAGAGCTTTGACTAATTACTGGGTATAGGTTCCAAGCTGCCAAACGTCACTTTCAGAGCCTCGCAAATCCTTCTATGGAAGATAAGATTCGCCTTGAAGCTGCTAGGATGGAAGACGAAGCACGAAAGAGAAGGGTTGCAGCCAAAGAGGCTTTTGAGGCAGAAAACCAATCGAGGAACTCTAATTATGAAGATTCAGGGGCTATTTCCGACGAGCAAGTTTCTGTTGATGTTGTGGCGCAATCATGGAAAGAGACCGTGCAGCCCTCCCAGGACACCGCCGAGTCAAGAGGCCAGGGCCAACAACTGCGAGTACCTCGGAACAGAAAAAATAGACTTTCAGCCGAGGAAAAGCGCAAGAGCAAGAAGTATGGCTTCGAGTCTGTTATGAAACAAGCCGGTCAGAAGACACCGACAAAGTCTAGAAAACGAAAAAGTGAAGACGCTGCCCCTGATTCCGAGGCCGTCAAGGCACCCGCCCGCAAGAAGGCAAGAAAAAATACCCCAGCAACTAAGGAGTTTCTCAAGGTCCTCAAGGCTCCAAATGTTATTGAAGATGCACACGCTAGTGCTTCTGCACAAGCCATGCCTGAGTTTAGCGAGAAAAACAAAGAGAAAGCATTCACGCAGATGATTGCTAGTATTCCTGCTGCAGATCTTGCAGAAGCAAAGTCGGACCGAAACAAAATCAGAGAGGCAAGCAGAAGGTTTAGGAAAATCGCTAGGCTTGATGGAAAAGGTGGATATCGCATCCCGGGCTTGAAGACAAGCTTATACCACTATCAGCTTCAAGGGGCAGCTTTCATGCGCGATCGGGAGAACTCATCAGTCCAACCTTTGGGCGGATTTCTGTGTGACTTCATGGGATTTGGCAAGACAATACAAGCACTGGGTAAGATACAAGCCCACTTCTGCCTGCCACCTACCAGATATATTAACAGGATGCCAGCAAACATTGTAGATGGACGGCCTACAGACCCGAATGACCCTATCTACACCACCCTCATCATCGTTCCCTCGCCGCTGGTTACTCATTGGTATGCCTCGATTCCTGCTGCAAGCTCTGTCTCTCTAACTTGGTCAGGAATAACCAAATCATCAATCACTGTGATGGCATCGATGGCAGCGAGGTTCTCACTTATGACGCTAGAACAAGACTCAACACCCTAGATACCGCGAAGAGCCTGCAGAAATATAGTGTGATAATCACCACCTACGAGGAGGTCCGAAGGTCATATCCCAAATGCAGCAAGTTGTCAGTGCCGAGCGGGAGTCAGGAGGAAGTGTCCGCATGGTGGGACAAACATTATGAAGAGAATGTCGGCCCCCTTCACAAGATCAAATTTCTTCGAATCATACTGGATGAAGGACACATGATCAAGAATCATGCTTCAGCTGTGTCAATTGCTGTCCGTGCTTTGACTGGTCTTTATAAATGGATTTTGACTGGCACCCCAATACACAATTATCTCGATGAACTATACCCTCAATTCGACTTCCTGGGTGTACCCGGCACTCAGGACCATGAAAAGTTTTTCAAAGACTTCTGCCGAGATGAGAACGGTCATAGTCGCTTGGTTAATTTATTACGATCCTTCATGTTCCGCCGGACTCATGCAAGCCGCCTCTTCACGTTTCCAATTGTCAAGCTACCGGACGTTAAGGATAGAACCATCTCGGTCAGATTTTGCGATGCGGAGCGTGTGATCTACAATGCTATCCAGGATGTTTTCTTCGAGAGATTCAATAAATGCGCGGAGGAAAAGCATCCTAAGCTGGCTCAATACCGATGCTCTCTGACAATGATATTGAAGCTCCGCATGTTCTGCAGTCACCTTCTCACAGCACATGATATGATCAAGGCACTACTTTCAAAGGGAACTCTGATGTCAAAACTCGGAAGAATGTCGAATCAGCAAAAGGATCCACAAGATCCCTCGTTCATCATCATACAAAGACTGATTTCGGTCCGTACAAACCCAACAGCCATATCGGACAAAGAAAAGGAGCATCTAGGTCACTCCACAAGCCTTCAGGGAGACAAGGAGAAATTGGTGAAGAATTATTATGAGTATATGCGCCGGCTTCATGACGAAGAAGAATGGGATGAACGTCTCGAGAGGAACGAATGCCCTCAATGCCGGTCTATTCCCGTGTATCCCGTTATCACGTCGTGTCATCATTTATACTGCGAAGAATGCTACAGCTCTCTCTCTGTCAATGAGAGTCCAGGGCAAGACAAACCCACGTGCTGCACTTGCCAGGAGCCCATTCAGGAAGCTGCCTACTACGACATGGACGAAGAGTTAGAGACTCAGCAGACGCAGCGAGAAGTGCCAAAGACACAATCAAAAAGAAAGGGTGCCACGAAGCGCAAGTCACAGAAGTCATTCCGTGGGAGCGCTTCAATCAATGCCAACATGGAGCCGACTTCCGTGTCGGACGCAGATGAGGAGACTGACTGGATCCAAGCATGCGCTGGTCAGATGCCGTCCGCGAAGCTGACCAAGCTCCGAGAATTGATAGCTCAATGGCTAGCGGAGTCGCCTAAAAATAAGGTTGTGGTCTTTACCCAGTTCCTCGACTTCGTCCGGATCATGCACATCATGTGCCAGACGCAGGGTTGGTCGGCTGCCTGTGTAAGTCTCCACCGACCATCGTCAACTGAAGCAAAGGGGGGGGGGGGGGGGAAAATCAAATCGCTGACATCACTTAGTTGACAGGGAAAATGAATCTGGCCAAACGAGAAGCAAGCATGAAGCAGTTCAGCGACGTGAACGGCAACACGAATATCATGCTGGCGAGTCTGAAGGCTGGTGGCATCGGGCTGGATCTGACGGCAGCGAACAAGTGCATTCTGATAGACCTGTGGTGGAATGAAGCAATACAGGACCAGGTACGGAGAGACCAGCCTTTTCTTTTGAAAAACCCAAAGTGCTGACTGCTAACTTCCACCGACCCCAGGCATTTTGTCGTCTGTGGCGCCATGGACAAACGCAGGAAGTGGAATACGTCAAACTCATTGTCGAGGACACGATCGACGACCATCTTCTCAACCTGCAACGCGCGAAGATGACAGAGATCGATGAAACCATCGGCGATGGTGTTCTGGAAGATCGCGCTACCATGAAATTCTTGCTTGAGATGTTTGCTGATGTCGAGGTAGAAGACAACGGCATCTACAGGTTGAGCCGCAAAGGAACGGAGAAGAACAAGCCGCGAGCGAGATCAAATGGTAAAGGGAAGAAGAAGCAGGACGACCCTCCGGATGAATCGGAGACTGAGTCCTGAATTCAAATCTCCTTCTTTCTTCCGGTCAACACTGATTTCTTACCATGTACAAGACGAAGTTGGAATTTCTCTTCATTTGTGCTATCTCATTTGTGATACCCTTCAAGTTATCGGTCCTACATAATCTTTTTTAGGAGAAACCAGTATATCTAAATAAGTACTAAAACGTCAGGCTATGCTTCTACTTAAGCTTCAGAATACAATACAAACCAGTCATCAAACAATAACCCCGGTATTCGCCTGCAATCCGAAACAATGCATAGAGAGTACTCAAACACATAAACATGCAAGCAAAGCGATCAACACCATAGGCATTCCCAGCTTTTCGTCTCGTCCCATTTCATCCTTCATTAGGGCTGGGATCCCGCAGAAAAATACACACTTACACACAGAGTTCATCTACAAGCTCAAGCAAGCAAGCACAGCCTACAGTCTTCTCGTACCACGGCGGACCTTTTTGCCTCCCGCAGCCGCATCAATCTGTGTCTGTGTCTGCTGCTGCATCTGATCTCCCTGCATCTGCTCCTCCCGCTGCCTCGCCACCGAGAGCGCAAGCGCAGCCATCTCCGACGCTGTCAGGCTCTGCGAGGACCAGGGTAGCCAGAGGCCACTTGCATCCGGCGTGACCTGATCATGCTCTGCGAAGTCAAACTCGGGAGGAGGGTTGATAGTAATTTCGTCGACTGGAGCCAGCGCAGCGTGGTCTGTGCCATTATCCATAGGCAGCTCTTGGCTCGTGTGCACTACCGAGAAAGGAGCCACGAGGTCCGGGACGTGCGTCCACGGTCCGACGATGGCCTCGGGCTCGTCGAAAAACGCTGCATATGAGGTGCTGGCATCGCCTGTGATGGGGGTGAGGACGGTGGTGAGGTTGGCGTTGGCATCCCAGTTGAAGGCATTTGTGTCCATGGAATGTTGGGTGGTGGGCGTGCTGAAGAGACTGTTCTCCGGGGCGGGGAACATGGTGATGTTCTCGAGATCAAGGTCGAGATCCATCTCCATGTTCATGTCTGCGTCCGTGTCCAGGTTGGTGTTGAGGGTGAGGTCATGGGTCTCGATGATGTGGGTGTTGCCGTTACGGGTGCTGCTGTCTTCGTGTTGATTCTCCCCTCCTCCTCCTCCTCCTTCCTCTGCGGGCTCACCGTTCCAAAGTCCCTCGTCGATATTCTCCTTGTCTTCGTCCCATGGAGCGAAGACGTTCACTCTGATCTCTTGGAATTGAATCTCGATGTCGTCGGGGTCTTCGTAGATGGGGAAACCTGTTCTTGAGAAAGAATGATGGTAATGATGATGATTCTGGTAATCAACCTGGGTCTCTGCTGCTACGCAAGGCTCGAGATCAGTGGAGAGATAGTTCAGGGGATACTCTGAGCTGAGAATGGGAATGTAAGTGCGATACGTGTGTCTCAAGGAGGAGTGGGAGGCCGGTGGTGGGATAGCACAGTCGGCTGTGTCTGCCGTTTCGCCAGCAGCGATTCTCACGATACCATTCAAAGGTGAAGAAACAGAGAGTGTGCTTGGAAGGCTACTTGGCTCGTCCACTTCATGGACCATGGCCAGGTCAACATCCATGTGCTGTCTATCCGCTGAGCCGGCGGCCCTTGCGTGCGAGAACTTCATTGGATCGAGGAGAGAGGCAGCACATGCAAAGCTGGGCAGGGTCAAGGCTGCTTCGAGAGCGTCCGTACTGTTCCGCTCGGTCTTTCGCTTCTTGTCGTAATGACGGCGTGGAGGGGAGCTTGCGTTCTTGTTTTCGCAGTTTCTCGGTCTGCCGTCGTCAAGATCCTCCGCCTCTCCGCGCTGCGCGAATGTGCGGACTTTGACATTGGGAGAAGAGGATCGCTTCGTATTGTACGGAGGAGTGATCATTTTGACGCTGTGGTTCGTGGTTGGCCGGGTCTGATTTCGTAAGGTTTCAGTATATTCAGAGTCACGGAAGGTTCAAATTGAGAAAGTATGCGCAGTCAAGGGTGATTTCAATGGACTGCCAGGATACAGGTTCGACTCACAGTGTCCATGGTTTCAGTACACTTATACAGATGCTTTCTGCTCGCGTTTTGGTTCTCAAGCAGGCAGACGCCACTCTGTATCATATCCAGCTGTTCGTTCTTGGAGGCTGTCAAGTTCAACTTAGTCCTGGTGAATGCGAATAGAGAAGAGTAACCTCTTCCACCCCAATGCGGATGCAGATCTGAAGATATAGACACTCCAAGACTATGAGACACAAATCCTAGCGTCCCTATTGCGGTGAGAATAATGGAAATACTGTACTTTGCCGCTCCTCGTCACGCCGGAAAACCAGTCAAACGAGGCTGGCGATAGCGATGAGATAGCGATGACGAATCGTCTCATCCCTGTAGGAACCTAATCAATGAGGCAAGAGCAGAAACTGAGTAAGATGGCTGCCATCGCCGGCATAAGGCTTGTTGGGGGTGGAGTCAGAGAGGGATTCCAGGGAAGGATGGAGTGGAGGGGAGGGAGAAGGAGGGAATTCGCAACAGGAAAGCGGGCCCATCTATAAGAGGCAAAGCCAAAGCGCGCAGGCTCATGATTCACTGCATAAACTCCCAATGTCAACTAGATCATTGAGATGTTTCTCTGTTGAATGTGCCCTACTATACCTACACTTTTCCTACAACTGATCTACAATCAAGGAACCACGGTCGAACAATAGAACTTCATTGGAGCCATCACGCCTTCTAGAAATCCAGGCGCATTGGTGATGGCGTAAGGTCATTTATCTGTTAAAGATAAGACCTAGTATCCGCCTATTGCTCTCGATTTTGTCATTTATTTGGAAGGGGTTGTCCCGCAAAGGAGAGAATCCAGTGGTGATACAGTCTCTCAGTACTCGTCACAGAGCCGATATCCTGTCAGCATGCCTTCCACACCCACATCTGCCATGCATCCAGCTAGAAGCAAAATAAATAGGTAAGAAACAGATACAGGCAAGGCCCATGTATCAAGATAGCATAGCAAGGGGGGATTGGCGGGCGCCTGCAAGATATGGACGAATATGTGTTCGAGATATCCTCCATTACCTAGAACTAGGACGAGCAATCGGGCACCCCCACTGCCCGATACGCTTATCTGAACTGTCCAGGTCCAATCATGCCACCTCGGACGTCACCGCCAACTTGACCGAACATATCCAACAGGTGTCGAGATGAAGGTGGAGGGCCTTGGGGTGGCGGGCCGCCTTCGAAAGGAGGCTGTCCGCGAGGTCCAAGTCCCATCATAACATCGCCGTTATGTGGCATGGGCGGAAATGAGGGCGGGGGGCCGTTCATGTAACCAGGGAGAGGCATCATCCCAGGAGGCGGAGGAAAGCCGGCCGAACCACCGCCATTGGCGCGCGGGAAAGGCTCACGCTCGTTGAGAGGAGGAGCACTCCCGTGCATTGGCATCATGTTTGCCATGTAGGTCGGGTTTACACCACGTGTAGGAGTTGGGATACCTGGGGGAGGGGCCAGAGGCGCCGGTCCACCAGCAGGCTGCGGGGGCATTTGAGGGCCCGCCCATCCAGGAGGCGGCATATGTTCAAAGCCTGGAGGTCTTTGCATACCCATAGGAGGATGTCCTTGACCGTGAGGAGCCCTGGTTCCACCGGGCGTGATGGGGACTTGGCCACCAGGAGGAAAAGGGATGTCATCAAAGTATCCCATCGGAGGCCCATTCACAGGCCGTCTCCGAAGGTGTTCAGCGTCAGGTCTCTGGATATTCGCAATCGCTGGATCATCCAGAAAGTTGGGGCCCTTTTGAACAGGAGGTATACCAGGGGGAGGAGACAGTACATCCGGCATGTTCATCATACCGGGCACAGGACCGGCACTCTGTGGCTGATTTTGGCCACCCGGAGCATGGCCATTTACAGGAGTGACGCGAACTTGCTGCATCAGTCGCAGAAGGTGCTCTCTGTCACGAGCCTGTGTTTCCGGGGGGTATGGATTTTCCTTGAATGGAGGGCCAGCGGCTCGAGACGGCGTCTCCAGCATAGCCAGATACTCCTGTCGCTTGATATGTTCCCGAGCAGGCGAAGAGACGGCGCTCTGAACCTGTTCCGCCTGCACCAAGGAGGGAGGCCGATTAGCAGGCATAGTATCATTATGTGGTGTCCCGTTACGCGATTTTCCGCCTCCAAGCATGAGCAGAATACGTTGAAATCCTTCTTGGTCGGCATCAGTGGAACCAGCAGGCGTCAGAGCTGGAGACCTGGTATCAGGTTGAGGTTCTGGGTCTCTCGCAGGGCTTCCTGGCAGAGGACTGAAGAGCCCAGCAAACCGAGATGACTTCATGGCTTTAGCAGCTTGGGCTTCCTTCTTCGGAGTTGCCTCCACTTGCACAGGCGGAGCGCTGACCTCCGGCGCAGGCGCAGGCGCAGGCTTGGATTCGCTCAGCAATCCAAAGAAACGCTCCATGGCTGAGTCCTGCTGGAAGGGGGTGCCATTACTGCTGAAAATCTCCCCATCGGTAGGTCGAGTATCAGGCTGCTGAGGGGGTGCAACTTCAGCGTCGACAGGAATCTCGTGGTTGTCCGTTGCATGAGGCTGAGATCCGGCTTTCATTCGCTCCTTCCAACGCTCAAAGTCCTCCTGTGTATGCACTCTCCGATACTCATCCTTATCGTTGGTGTCTAGCCATTCAGGCTCCTGCTCAAGTTTGGCACCGCGGGTCCAATCGCGATCAGCACCGTGTCGATCCCGACGCCATTCTCGGTTACGGACCGGGGTCTTGTCCTCCTCGGCTTCGGGTGTCTCGTGGGGAGCGTTGTCCTCTCGGAACCAGCTTCCTTCATGCCTAGCGCGCCCCGGTGTACCGTCCTTGCGAAGGGTGAACCGGGTATCCTTGCTGTCTCTCACAGTCCGATCATGAGTCGGCTCGCGTTGGTCGCGATTATCCCATCGGTCGAACTCTCCATTGCGTCTGGGCTTGCGGTCCTGTTCATCCGGGCCAAACGTGCGACGGGGACGTCCATTAATCCAGTCTTCCTTGTCCCCGCGCCGAGCATTGAACGCGCCCATCTTTCCATCGCGTCGATCGAAATCTCTGTCGTTGGGATCCCGTTCCTTGAAGAACTTGTCTCGAAAGGCAAAGCGATCGGTTTTCAGGTCTTCGGAATCGTGCGGCCTGGATGACCTATCCGTGGAATCTATGGATCCCTTACCAGCGATGCGAGAGGCAGAGGCGAAAGCGGTTTTAGGAGGCCCGAGAATGATATCCTCTGCGATACAGCAGCAAATGCTCGTATTAGTAATGGCCGTGATGCATTCCGTCTCGGCTAGTAGACAGTGTGTTTTTTACCTGAGTTCGAGTTCCGGGACATGTGACGGGTATCGAAGAGGCTCGGCCGTCTAGGTGTAGTCTCATTGGGATTGGTAGATTCTCGCGAATTTGAGGTTTTCCGTTGTGTAGATGGGTCGGGGATAGGGCTAGAAGTAGAATGTGTCAGCTTCATGATGGCCTTCGGCTTGGGTCATTTTGAGAGGATGGGGGGGGGGGGTCATCAAGGTGCCATACCCCATCCATTCGTCTACTGGCGGCAGTGTAGGAGGTCGAACAACCAGAGGCGATCCGCGCAGCCATAGCAGCTCATCGATATGATAACGTCGTGCCATGAGGATGGCTAGGAGGAGAGTGTGTGATGCTATCCGGAGGTTGCGTTTACAACGATTTCATTGGTTGTCGGCGGGAGTGATGATGGGTAGGTAGCGATAATGGATAGATATGATAAGAGTGAAGCACGGGGAGAGAGAGGTAATTTGAGCGTATGTTAGAGCTGAAGAGGAGCTGTGATTGAATGCGAAAGGTGCGTAGGAAGATCAAACGGGCCAAGATGGCAGGCCGCTTGCCAGTGGCAAGGCCGAAAGGCGGAGGGAGCTTCGATCGGTCCAAGAGTCAAGCAACTGGTTTGGGGGGGGTGAAGGAAGCGGATGAGGGGCACCACAACAGTTGGAAATTTTTCCACGAAGAACTCTCTCGGGAATGATAGTAGGATCAAAGTCAAGGAGTGAATCGGATATAGAAATGAAGCAGGAGGCTGCAGGAACAATGTGAGGGCACGGGGGGACGTATGAACGGGGCGGGCGGATTTGGGGGGGGGGGGGAGGAGGAGGAGGAGGGAGGAAGAGGAGGAGAAGGAGAGAGAGGAGAGGCAGTTCAGGTTCAGGTGAAAGGGTAAGGTAGTTAGTGGAAGTTCCAAGTTGCGGTGCGGGCAGGCAAAAGATCGAGGCGAAGTTTACCGCAAAAACGTGTGCATTACCCAATCAGGTAACTCGCCTGACTCCCCCCCCCGGGACTCAATCAATCAATCAATAATTATTCCAAACTACGAGTAAACACCACATCCCAAAGTGAAAGTGATAATTTGGCACTTATTCATCTCCAATAAGTTACGAGCTGAATTAATAAACTGCTCGACTAAAAGTACAATGCTCTTCAATGATTGTGATGATTGTGCTGTTATTCTGATCATTTACTACAATCCCCGTTTGCCTCGGCCCCCCCTGCACCCCGGCGCAGAGCAACTGATTCTCCCTGAACTCCATCCATGAGGGGTAGAAATGATGACATGGTGCAGGGCTAGTTGTCTCTCGTGTCGAGTTTCACCTGTTACCTTAAATCTATCGCCTAGCTCTGACCAAGAGGCGTTGAGCTTACGATCATCTCCAGGTTGCACTAGTATACCACCTCAACCGAGCGCCAATTGGATTCCAACACATGTCTATCGAAGCATATACAACTATTATAATATCCCAACCGGTAGTCCCTTAACCCACAATGTTCTCAACCGCTTTCAGCACGGCACCTCCACTCCATTTTTCCACCCGGTCGCTGTCAGAGGTTCGCTGCAGGCTGTGGGCAATCGCCGTGAACGTGGGCGTCTCTTTAGCCGTCACGGCTGGGATCTGACTCTGAATCCAGCTCATAATGCCCGCCCTCGTAATCAGCGTCGTACTACCCTGCACTTGGGTTGTGCGATAAAGAAGTTGCAGGATCTTTCTCTTGACCGAGTGGGCTGCACTTGGTGCTTCATAATATGAGAGGGATCGTTCAAAGACGTTGGCCCGGCGATAGATATCCATGTCCTGATGTTTTTCGTGAGCGCATGTTCAAGCAAAGGTGAAATCCGCGACGTAACAAACATACCACTTCAGTGCGGAGACCTTTGATGAGTAGATCGAATAGCCACCCAGTCTCTTCAAAGTAGCCATCATCGAGCTCAGGCTCATGCAACAAGATCTTGTCAATCCAAAAAGAGGGGATCTTCTCTAGCTCCCAAGAAGGCGCTTTCTGCAGGAACTTGTTGACCTTCCCATACAGTTTGTGCATTGGGTTGGTCAGGACATCGAGACAGCTAGAGGCACATTCTCCTACAATCCACGGCACAGGAGACTCGAGACCGATTTGTTTGACGGTTTCAAGAAGCTCACCCGTGAGGATGTAAACGGATCGCCATTCGACATATTTGGAGTCCTATGGTAGCAGCCAATCAGTCAAGGCCTGTAGCAGTATCGATACAATGGAAATAGACATACCTTAAGCTTCGCCATAAAGCGAGTCACATTCGCAAATGCCTGTCTGCGGACTTCTTCGTGCGCTGAGCATAGGCAGAGCATCAGTTCCGCAATACGACCCTGTTCGATTGCCACGTCGATTTCATCCTTCTCCCATCGGTAGAGTTCGTTGTGAGTGGTGCCCTCGACGGGCAATGTGCCAAAGATCTCATCCAAGTCCACCTCCGGTTGCCCACTGGTTTCGGTGGCCAATTTATCTTGCGTAGATGGACGGACTTCCCCGGAATTGTCATTTTCCGGCTCTTCGCTCTCTTTCCACGCCTTCTTCAAAGCCGACTTGGATTTCTTGTTCTCGGTGCCGTCCATCAACGTGTCTCGAGCGATTTTCAAGGCTTTAGAGTCTTCCCCAGCGCGTTTCAAGCTCGCGAGCAGCTTGGCAACCCAAGCACTCACGGCGAGTTCCACGGCTTTATCGCCAGCCTTCACCACGAACGGCCACTGCTCGAGAACAGCAGCCAATATGAGACTCACAGGCTTCGACACCTCTGGGAATGAGGTTTCAAGTAGGTCTTGATAATGGACAGGCTTCTTCGCAATACGGCAAACACAGTTATCAAAGAAAGACAATTGCTGCTGAAGCTTGTCCAGGTCGGTAGTCTCAAAGCTAGATAAGATGGACGGAAAGATGGAGTCATTCTGAATAATCGAATACTCATTGAGTACCTTTCGGAGTAGACTGTCAATCTCACTCAAGGACTCTCGCGACGAGGCTTGGACTAGAACTTTCAAGATGGAGGTGAAAGCCGAATATTGCATAGATGCTACAGAATTCAGCAGTTGACCATGAGTATAACACTGACTTGACTTACCAGGCTGTTGCCACCAGCGCATTGATGAAGACTGCTGGGTGATCTTGAGCAGATTTTGCAATTCACTCAACAGAAGTTCGGTGTCGTCTGTATCAAGATTCTGCTCGTCTAGTTTCTTCAGGATGTCAACCATGACCAATGAAACATCAAATCCTTCTTCCAACGCAGCATCTGGAACGATCTCATAATAGCATGCAAGAAGCTCCGATACCGCCTCTTGTTGCTGTAGATCTTCCTTGGCCGTTCTCTTGAACAAGACGATGACCTCCTTGACAGCCGGGCACCTCCTGCAGAACTCAGCAATCAGTTTGCTGGCCGCCTGCATCCAGAGCGACTGGCTGACGCCATGGTCAGAGTTGAATATCTTTAAGACAGCCCGCAGTTTGTTGAAGGCGATCGTAAGAATCCTCACGGCGAAGAGTGTGACGATCTCCGTGTTCATGTTCAGGCAGCGACTCAGGATCTTCTGTGAGAGAGGGCGAGGGAGAACGTTCTCGATGACCACCGAGACTGGCGGTGGCATCGGAGGTGATTTTTCCTTGTAACCACAATTTGAGGGAACTGGAAGTTGGACAGTGGAGAACAGAAGGGCAGACTCCGCCATCCAGGAGGGAGTAGGTTTGGGATCCGCGATAAACATGGTCTTCTTAGTGAAAAAGTCGGCTACCAGCTCTGGTGCCGCTTTAAAGATCGCAACGAGAAGCTCGATCTGAAGACTATCTGCATCCGGACGGAGAGCCTGGATCAGATAAGACAGTGTTCCATTCCGCACAGGCACAGTCTTGTTGTACTTGTCGAGATAGACTGCTGAATCCAGGCCCAGATCAATCAGGGTATCGTCGTCCGTCGGCAAGGTTTCAGGGTCGCTGCCAGTGGGGTACCAGCCGGTTTCAGGCAGCAGAACGCCAAGATCAGAATTCGTGCAAATGTTCATCAAGATCTTGTGAACCTCATTCGCCGTTGAGACGCCAGCTGGGTTGGGCTCCTCTGACTCGCGGTCATAGCCATACAGGGTCACAAGTCGCTCAAGGTTCCATCGGCTGAAGAACTTCGTCTTGGCGTGGCGAGGGATGGCCGTATCGCGAATGACATCTCTTTCGATGGATTGGAGGATTTCAAGAACAATGTCCCGGGGATCTTTCCTGATATATTCGAAGAATGCTCTGATCACCTTGTGCTGTTCAATGATATCACTTTTGGAGTTGGCGTGCTGGAACTTGAAATTCGCGAGGACATATTTTTGAGCGTTCCTTCGCAAAGTAGACTTGTGTCCATCCTCGGCCATTTCTTCCAACTGAGCCTTGTTCGGGGTCAGGAAGAACTCGATGCGTTTGAACGTCACGTGCCGCGCCTGGTAGACCTGGCGAGCGACAGCACCTCCGTCGAAGGTAACCATTTCCGTCAAGAGACGCAGGCAGGGAGAGATGAGATGCTCCTTTGATTTGACCGCAGTCAAGCCGCGGTTGAACAGCTTCAGCTGCTCCTTTTGCAAGAGATACTTGCATAATGCTACGCCGAAGTCCCGAAATTCCAGATTGGTGGAGATGGTCTTGAAGAATTGAGCGAGGACGGCAGGAACCGTGGTCAGTAACGACTCGTTGTTGTTGCTATCGGCAAACCCCCAGGTCTGGACCAGGTCCGGGAAGCAGACGGCCTCATTTTCATTAGTCTGCGAGAACTGCGAATCACAGTACGCTTTGAGAATGCGGAACTTTTTGGCTTTCTCGGCCTCGGTCTCTGCCTGCACGATTAAAGTGAGAAAGTCCTTGAATTTTCGTAGTCCTATTCAGGTTGTCAACATTCACGTTCCGCTGACCATTGGAGGTGAGGTACCTTGCTTAGATTCGGCAGGGTTTTGCTGGAAGGTCAGTGCAGTTCGGAGTTGAGTGTGAGAGGTAATGGTGACAGGAATTTCTTCGCCCTCCGGGGCACTGTCCAACTTTCTCCTCTTGTTTCTAGAGAATTGATTGTCGTGGGACGACATTGTGAGTTGATTTGGATGAATGCAAAGACGAAAGAAATCACCACCGGAACTGGAGAACGCGAAGATATCACTGCAATAACTGAGAACTGCCTCTCCGTCGCCCGGCCGGCTTCAGAGTTTTGCGGCTTCTGATTGGACAGTAAATATGGCACTGAGAGCTGGAATTTAGACGGTAGATGATGAAATGGATTCAACCCAACACTGTCAACGCAGTGCAGATTAGCATAGGTGGTAAGAGATTGTTGTTACCTTAGCAGGCAGTACTCCAAGAGTTGAGTTAAATCAATGAAGTATGACAAGGTCACGGGTATGATAATTGATTGACGGAATACCAACCTTGAACACCAACAGTGTTCCTCGGCACTACCGTCGCGGCCATGAAAAGTCCTGCCAAAACCGGAAGTCGCGCTAGAACTACCCGCCAGTTTTTGATTGGTCTGTGCTCTCTAGCATATGAACCTGAAGTATTCCAGTTGTGTTTCAAGGTTGGACTGAGGTAGGTCCACAGACTCAGTATAGTACCTAGTACCTACCTAGTAACTTACTACGTACTAGGTACAATACATCTGAATCAATAGATAGATAATTACTTGTCGACCGATCTACGTATCCAGTCCTCAAAAGTCCGTTTGACACATATTCCGCAGCAAGCATTGAGTACGATGTAGAGCATTTATCATAACATATGAGAGCTCGTGGCCGCAATTTACAGTAACTCCCCAGCCAGAAGAATTGTCACCACCAAGATACACAAAGACGCATTCAATCTATCTCAATGCCGCCCTACAAGGCCGACTAATCCTTTCCCACATCAACTCCGGCCTCACCATCAAGCCCTACAAACCACCACGAGTCAGCCTCTTTCCTCGCACGTCACAGCCACAAGCAGAGAGAACGGGGGAGAGCGGAAACATACATCAAGATCCTCGAAGCCCACAAACGACAACACCAGCCGATTCCGGCTCGGCAGCGTGACCTGCCGCCTCTGCACCTTGCCCTCTAGTTGCAGCAAGGAAGCCATCTCGGCTCGATGGCAGACGACGAAGCTGCTGTTTGTGTCCAGCTCGTGCAGCTCCACCCAGTATTCACCGGTGTACATGAAGCCGTCGTTGAGCGTCGTGCGGGATTGCTTCTTCTGCCTCTGCTTGTTGGTCGCGGGCATGAGGTGCACGGACATGCACCCGTCCGGGTGGTAGGTGAGGATCCCTCGTGCGTCGGGTCCCATGGGATGCAGGGAGGGGCCCTTGCCGTCGTAGGGGTCGGAGAAGTACTCGAGGAGGGACCAGGAGCCCACGAGCGCTTGTTCGATGTCATGATGGGTGTACATCTTTGGGGTGGAGGGAGCGGTGGAAGGAGGGGAAGACGACGATGTTGACAATGAGCAAGACATATTTCTGGTCTCGGCGGAAGAGCTGTGGTATACGAAGAAGACAATGCTGGCATCTTGGTGGGAAGGAAGTGAGTTGATTTTATAGTAGATCGATCGAGACCGGAAGAACTGTGTGTATAGTGTACAGCAGCACAGTAGACTCGATCGGGGAGAAGGTGGCCGGCCCTGAGTGAATGTGAGTGACTCGTGCATTTGCTCTTCAATCTGGTCTTGTCTGGCGATAAGTGTCGGGGTCGAGGTGATACGAATACTGTAAGCTACTAATCTTCCCTGTTCCCCGTGATAAAGTCTAATGACTCGGGGTCTTCTTCCACGGACGGACAGTCAATTAGGCCTGCTTCAGTCACCGGATGAGCCTCGGGATCGAGAGGAACGCTGAACCTTGATCCCGGAAGGCTGGTTTCCCGTTGGTGGGAAGACATCACCGGCGGTGGTTGTGTATACTTCGTGTGTACAGGGATCATAGACGAGGCGAGGCATAGATGAGAGATCCGGAGTCGTGACCGATCTGGTAGGAGTTCTTTCCATCATTATCGCCTCTTAGGAGACACGGCAGCGATGGCATGTGGCTTGAAGTATACTATAGTTAACGAAACGCAACGAACGCCGATCGGTCGAATCACCTACTGAAATCAGTACTGGAAATGGTTTCAACCTCTAAGTTATAGTATAGTGGTAAAAGAAGGAGACTCGAAGAGTTGCAACTAGAACACCAATCCCAAGGGGCGCCTCGGCAACACTTTCAGCCAGTAGGAGTCTCTGGTAGCATAGTCCTTCGTACGTTGAGACATGTCGACAGCGCGCGTTTCGTCGGTTTCTGGGTATTTCTGTACATTTTTGGCAGGATTGGCGTACAGAAAGCAAGAGCCCAGGAGTGATGACGGTCAGTGCTAGTCCAGACCCAACACGGTCATGACTGATATCTTTCTCCAAGCATAGTTGAATGTCGCCCACACGGAGTGTTCCCAGCGATGATAATACTGCGAGATGGGACACTCAGATGAGTTTTTTAAGTATATAACACCGCAGACATGAACCGTGGAAATTGCATGTTGGCTTGAATATAACTCGTATAACTCATCATCAGATTTCGGGGTCGATCCGACAGGTTGTGGACCAGTGCTCTAGCCATCTGCAGAGTAAAATATTTTGTAGATCATGACTCTCATAGTATTACATTTTATGACCCGCAACAAGAAAGACAGTATTGTTTTTATCACAAATTCACGAGGGGTATGCGTTGGGAACCTTGCCATATACATGCCTGAAGAATAAGAAAATATAAAGTCTAAACCAGCACCAAACAGAATCACTAACCCCACGTTCCACCACCACCACCTCTGCCTTGGCGTCTCTGTGCAGATAGACGCCAATCGTCTTCTCCGGCGAAGCGATTGTGCAGAGGCTGGATGCGCTCGGCCTTCTTGCGCTTCGAGAGTCGATCCGTCGGCGCAACCTTGAAGAACGTCGGCGCGGCCTCGACCAGCCACTTGGGTTCGATGGATGTGGTGCAATGCATGTACTCCTTCGTCGTAAGGACCAACGTGTGGTAGATGACGTGCTCAGAAGGTTTTCCGAACAGCGCGGAGCTGGGGTGCATGTAGACCGGGGTGCCTTCGACTAGAGTCTTGTAGCCCTCCTGAGGATCTTTACGAGCCGCGTTGCGGAAGAAGCCCGTACACAACGCCTGACGGACCTTGGTGGTGTTCCGGCCACAGGACACAATCTTATGATGGTACCGATCCATGATGCCCATCAACTGCTGACGGACATCCTGAGCACGACGGATCTGACGCGCTTGAATGAAGTTCTCAAAGCACCATGCGTTGTTGAATTTCGAGTTCTTCCATGCATTGTAAACATTGAGAAGAGTCAAGTGGTCACCGTGCGGGTCGTGAAATTTGGCCTTCTTCTGATCGGCCTGCTGCTGTTTCTCCTTTGGACGATAGAACACTGACTGGATGGACAACATGGCGACAATGCTTAGCATTTCTTCCGAGCACCCCATGTCGACCGAGGCAATCAGGACCTTGGCGAGAGCCGGCTCCATAGGGAAGTCCGCCATCTTCCTGCCCAGGCGAGTTAAGAGACCCTCGTCATCCAGTGCAGAGAGCGCGTATAGTTCTTCCAAGGCAGTAAGCATAGTGTTCGTCGGTGGAGGATCCATGAAATCAAAGTGCAGAAGATCGTTAATGCCCATTGCCTTGAGCATGAGAATGGTGTGGGAGAGATTCTGGCGTTGAATTTCAGGAATCGTGGTAGGCAACATCTCGGATTGGTAGGCCGCTTCAGTGTAGAGACGGAAGCATTTGCCTGGACCGGTTCTTCCTGCACGGCCAGCTCGTTGCTTGGCTTGCGCCTGTGAGATAGGGGTGACAACCAGCGAGTCCATACCGAGCTTGGGATCGTAGGCATTCTGCTTCACAAAACCAGGATCGATAACATAGTAGATGTTGTCGATGGTGATAGAGGTCTCGGCGATGTTCGTCGCGATGACAACCTTTCTGCCACCTGGAGGTGCAGGTTCAAAAATACGACTTTGCATCTCACTTGGCAGAGCGGAGTACACAGGGAGAATGACAAGCTCGGGGACGCTTGATCCCAGGGCTTTCATCCGCTCGTACAGAATCTCGCAAGCTGTGTCAATTTCTTCTTGGCCTGTTAAGAAGAGAAGAATATCGCCCGAATGTTCCGTCAAGTGAATCTGCATGACTGTAATCAAGGCTGCATCGAGATAGTCGGACTCGGGCTCCTTGGAGTACATGATCTCGACCGGGAATGTACGACCCGGGATAGAAAAGATCGGACAGCCGTTGAAGTATTCCGAGAACTTTTCTGCGTCCAAAGTGGCGGAGGTGACGATAAGCCGGAGATCGGGGCGTCGCTTGATTGTCTTCTTGAGCAGGCCGAAAAGAACGTCCGTGGCAATGGTTCGCTCGTGGGCCTCATCCAGCATAATCACAGAGTATCTCTTCAGTTCCGGGTCAAGAAGAATCTCTCTCTGAAGCATACCGTCGGTCATGTACTTGATCTTCGTCTCCGGACTAGTACAATCCTCGAAGCGAATCGTGTATCCAATCTCCGCACCAAGCTTACAGCCAACCTCTTCCGCGACACGCTTGGCAACAGACATGGCAGCTACTCGGCGAGGCTGTGTACAGCCGATGATACCATTGTTTGCGTATCCACCTTCGGCCAGGTACTGTGTCAACTGTGTCGTCTTTCCGGAGCCAGTGTCACCAACGACAATCAACAACTGGTTGTCACGAACAGCATCGAGCAACTGCTTGCGGAACTTGTAGACTGGCAAGCTCTCCCGCTGCTCCTTGATAGACATGCTGGTCCGTTTTCCGAAAGACACGTTCTTTCCCATCGTAACTCTCTTCCATTCGGGTACAGCCTCGTCGGGTTTCGCTTGCTGAGCATTCCGAAGATCAGCAGCGAACCTGCGCTCCTCCGGCGCCACCATCGGGTCTTGCCATTGTGCATTGAGATCAACATTAGCTGCTTGTTCCGCCGCTTTGTCCTGGGCTTCCTGCTGTCTGAGCTCCCTTCTGTCCTTTGCCAGGTTTGTGCCTGCCATTGCGGCTCGATTCATGGAGCCGTCCGGTGCCTTGACGACTCGAATGGGGGACAGCTCCAGTGACATCTTAGTCTGGCCCGCCAGGAATGGCGGCTCCTCATCGCGAACCTCGATATCAACATCCTCTTCTTCCTCAAATGTGCCTTCTCCGGTCAAAGTGGCATGATACTCTTCATCAATGTCAGGGTAATCGAGCGCTGAAACAGCCCCGGAAGCAATAAGTTGTTTGATCTCCCATCTTTCAGGGGACGTCAAACGCTTCCGGTTCTTCATAGGCCTGCCGTCTGAGTCCTCGATGATAGGCACATCCGAGCTCAAGTTACCATATCTGTCGTCGTCGCCAGTACCATCGAGGCGTTCCATATTGGCCCCTGACGCTAGACGCCGTTGAGGGATCAGGTCCATGCCAGTGACCTGGTCCACCTCCTTCATGGACAGGCCAATGCGAGAGCCTTGTATGCTGACGACCTTGACCTTAACTGGCTGGTTGCGGGACACCAAGTCCGAAGGATGATTGACACGCGCCCCCTCCTGCATTGCAGAGACGTGCACCAACCCATCAACCTTTCCCTTCACACCCAACAGATTGACGAATGCGCCGAAGTCCTTCACGCCCGTCACACGACCGTCGTACACTTTGTATAGGATAGGCTGGTCATCCAGCTCGACCGGCGGAGGCTTGCGGAAGTAGTCATCATCGCCCGCTCGGTCGCGGCGACTCCTGCGCTCACTGTGTCCATTGCGATATCCGTCGTCCCGGCTGCTGTATTTGCTCTTCGACCTGCCGAACTCGTCCACCTCATCCTCAGCCTCTCTCCTGCCGTAATGAGGGCTGTGCGATCTCGAGCGCGAGCGGTATCTGTCGTTGCGCCTGCGCCCGCGGTCACGGTCACGGTCGCGGTCGCGGTTGTCGTAGTCCGGGCTCCGACTCCGTTTCCTGCTGCTGCGATCCACCCGTGACGATGAGGGGGCTTTGTCCTCGCGCGCCTTGCCCGCCAGCCCTTCCAACATCGCAAACGTATCGTCCATCGCGTCAGCTTTCGCATCGCTCGCCTGCACATCCTTCCGCGAGGCATAGTCCTCCTCATCCCACGTTTGCACCTTATCCGGAACCGCGAGACCCTTGAAAACGCGCGCCTTCTTCTCGAGGGCTCCCAAGATATCCATATCGTCATCGCCAGTCGCCCCAGACGAGTTCTGGGTCTGTGCGTTCTTGGCCTTGTACTTGGGATGCATCGTGAGGACGAGACGATCGATACTCTCCATCAGACTTTGCGGGAACTCGGCGCCCATCTCCTCCAGGCTCTGCTTGAACTCGGCGAACGAGCCGCATTTGAGATGCTGGTCGATGACGAACTCGGCGAGGGTCTTGTCGCTGACGCCCAAGTGGTTCTGGAGCTCTCCGGTGATTCGCGAGACGAGCGAAAAGAGCTCCAGAGACTGGAGGTCATCCATGGCGGATGCTGTTCTTGTTTTCTTGTTTCGCAGTTGGGGAGGGGCAGGCGGATTGGGGTTCGCGTTGAGTAGATGGAAAAGTCTTCAATACAAAGGCCGTCCGAGATGGCGAGGAGGGTTGAGTCATTCGCTCCAGGTGGTTTTATGATGGGGGCGAAGGACAAGTTGATCTGCCCGGTTTGCTTCAATGTCCGTGCTGCCGGACCTACGACGGCACCGAAATGGACGAAGCTCACTGGCGCGGAAAATCGTTGTGGCGTGTTCGGGGTAGTCCGCCACCGATAAGATAAGACGCTGGCAGTATGTTTGTATGTATGTCTCCTCTACTAAGTTACACCCAGCCTCAGAAAAAGATCAAATTGACGAAAGCGCAGCATACAATGGATTAAGAAGCTTTCAGGCGGGAGCTTTCGATTTATGCCAAGAGTCATGATGAGAAGAAACAGAGTCAAGAAGTAACAAGATCAAAAAAAGCTCGCCCGCCAGCGCAGGCTACGAAAACCCCTCTTATCCCCGGGTGTTTTCATACCATTGAATCTCGACTGGTAGAGCCAGCGTCTGGAAGTGCCAGCCGAGACTCGAACGCAGGACCTGGGCGTTTACCTCTACGATCAGCGGCAGCGTTTCCCAAGTACGCCACAGGCTCTGCTGGTTACCGATTTATAACCGGAATAGATATATATAGGAGGATTGTGTTCCCTCTTCGGTAGGCGGTGTAGACATCGCCCGGACGTAGCTCGGAGGTATGTACAGCGCTACACCGCCGCCTGAGTTGTGCCGCCATCTAATGCATCAAAATACGGTGACTGCGGAGTAACTACCTAGTTAACTCGACTCTTGACTGCTTCGTTCTGTACAGCTTAGCACGCCTTGCACGTGTGACGGATCAAGCGAGATTCAACTCTTGGTTATTCGGAGTAGTGTTATCTCTGTACATACGTTCCTTTCCTCAGTTTCTAGTGTACAAAAATTCCGCAAGGATCATGATCATAATCCACCTGAGTTCTCTATATACAGAAGAACCTAACATGATAGGCACGAACATGCGCTACGACTCATTAGATAAGAGCCCCTTCAACTATGAATCTAGTGAGATCCTCCTTGGGCTCTTGACTGTTCCTGGGTCTGTTCCTCCTGGGCGGGTTCTTCCTGGGCACCATCTTCCTGGGCACCATCTTCCTGGGCACCCTCTTCCTGCAGATTAGCATCTTCCATAGGGTCGTCCAGCACAGGGTCTTCCAGTAAGTCGTCTGTGTGTAGCGCGTCGTCTTGCGCTTGATCATCAAGCGAAGCCATGCCGCTACCATAGGTCGTATCGGCGAACTCGGCCAACAGTTGCTGTTGTTCCAAACTCTGTCTCTCGATAGCGAGCTGCCGTCGGAGAGAAGAGTCCGTTCTGAGCTGCTTGTTGGCGGAGAATTCTGTCAGAGCCCGGACCATCCTTTCTTCCAACAACTCCTTAACGTGCATGGCCAGAGTTCGGTCTGTGAAAATGCCGCCAAAACGGAAGCTCAGCCAGAGATATAAGACGATTGACTTGTGTAGAGATTCCAAATCTAGGGTGTACTGTTTGTTGGCTGAAACCTCTTTTTCGAGGATTTCCAGATTGAGGCTCGAAAAGCTTATGAGATGACCGTTCGAGTTCTCAGCAACGGCGCGAGCGAACTCAATAGCTGCATCCTTGCCGATGACATCCTTGACGTACATAGGTGCGGCCATGAGAGTCAGTTGGTCAGGTATGCGCAGCCCTTCGACGGCATCAATGACCTCAGCGTTTTCGAGCTGAGCGCGAGGATCACACAAAAAGAATAATGGATGTACTTGTGCGAGCGACCAAATGCGCTTGATCAAGTATTCCAGGGGGGTGTTCGCCGGGTAATGAGCCGAGAACTTCTGGAAGACAGAGTCCGGAGCCTGCAAGCCCGCGGCAACAAGGGGAGGGGGCTCTATCTCCATTGCCTGCTTGATGTAAGGTAGATCAACTTCCTCGAGGGATGTCACCCAACCGACATTGTCTTCTTTATCATTTTGAGAAACTTTCCCGTGCTGCACAGCAGGCCTGTAACGACCTGCTCGTCCTCCGATCTGCTTGATCTCTGGTACAGTGAGCCGCACAAGCCCTTGCGGGAGCTGCTTGGTCACGGTTTCAAAAATGATACGCTTGCAGCTCCTAGAAGACGCGATATTAGTATCTGAGAAAGTCGGCGACTACCAAAAGCAACTTACAGATTGAGACCCATGCCAATAGCGTCGCTAGCAACTAGAAAGTCGTAGTCATTGTCCGGATCGTTGAAGAGTGCAGCCTGCTGGGTTCGAATTTCGGCCGGCAAACTCCCATAGACGATAGCTGCTCGTTTCCCCGTGGTCCTTTCAATCTGTGCTTTCAGAGCGTGAATTCCAAGACGCGAGAAGGAGACAACACAGTCCCCTTTCTGAAGATTGTTTAAGTTGCCTCCGAGACTCTGCTTGGCAACTTTCAATTCGTTCAGTCGTTCGTAGCGGTGGATCTCGAGTTTGTCACCAGTTAGAGCTGCCAGCTCTCGAATCAAAGGAACCGCTCGCAGTTCACCACAGAGATGAAGTTCTTGGACGCGAGCACCCAGGAAAGCACGGGTCCAAGCCCACCCACGCCGAGTATCACTGATCATTTGGATCTCATCGATGACACCGACTTCATATGACTGTCCTATGCTACACATCTCCACCGTATTGCTAACAATCGCTGCCGATTCATCACCATCACCTTCGTAGATCTTAACTTCATCACCAGTGATCAAGCTGCAGGGGATTCCGGCCGTCGTAAAGCGCTGGTACACTTCCTGGGCCAATAGTCGCAAAGGTCCAGCATAGAAGCCAGACTTGGACGCTTGCAGGCGTTTTAGTGCATGGTACGTCTTCCCCGAGTTGGTGGGGCCGACGTGTAAGTGTATTGTGCGCTGGATGGCGCGCGCTTGCGGGAACAACTCCGTCGGACGTCGCATGTCAGCCAATATCTTCTGCCGGACCTGGTTCGGTGTCCCATATTCCGCCGTGATATCTTCCGAGTACGTCTGGAATTCTATCTCATCTCTCAGTCCCCTGACTCCATAATTGCTGTAGGCCTGATGCAGGGCATTCTTGAGGCGGCGCAAGGCACCCGCGGCTGGAGGAGTTTTGCGATCGTCTAGTTTGCATGCGTTCAGCACCTGTCTTTCAAAGGCATCCCACCTCTTCAAGGATGTCCAGTCTTTCGCTCTCGTGAGCTTGGTGCGATAGCCTTCGAGACTTTGTTTGACGACCGCCACAAAATCAGGTCCGGTCGATCTTAGGCGATCTGTGGGAGGAGACTTAGCACGAGATGCATTCTTTCCTTGCTCTTGCTTGGCCCGATTGCCTCTATTCTTTTGTCCCTGATGGTAGTGAGAGGAGAAGAATTAGCATTGAATCAAAAGAATTCAGGAACAAGTGCTTGGCCATACAGCTTTTCTCAGCAGCACTGGCGAAGTTGCAAAGGTCCGATTCGCAGGACGGACTATTGGCTGCAGTGTGCACAAAAGGCATCGACTGCCTTTGCTGCTCCATAGGCGCATGCCTGACGCAGAAATGAGAGATTGAGGCCTATGCTATCGTGAAGTGGTATGTTCTTTCGTTCCGTAATCGAATGGCAAATCTGGTTGTTGAACGGGATCGTCCAACCAAGGCGTGAGGGCGCAGGGACGGGACGATATTATCACACTTATCACACTTATCACACTTATCAGGGTTGAAAGACTGGGAAAAAGAGATTAAATGTGAAGAATATTAGCAGAGAGATAGAAGAACACAGCAAGCTCCCTCTTAGAAATCCCCTCCGTCATTAATTCGCCATCGATAACGTTTTTTTTTTTTTCTGCCTTTACTCAAGCTGCGGCGGCGATAGAGTAACTTGGAAGACTTCCGAGGCGGGAGCGAGTGGCTACACCGCCTTCCCAAGGTTTATCCCCTGCGGCGGAACTTTGGAAAGCATAAAGTTCTAGGCAGCGGAGGAGAGAAGAGGGAAAGAGAGGGAAAAGGTGGGGACCGGACGGGACTCGGAGCTCGAGGGGTCTCAAACCATCTGCTACGTTTCATAAAGATAACTTACCTCAGTTAACTTAACTCAGTATTATCATCATCACCCCCTGATTGATCTTCGCGCAGCGCCCCTGTCGCTTGCTTCAACTTGTCTCTTACCTTGCTTGGCTGCTAGCTTGCATTTCCTTAACCCCCTCTGGTCTGCTGCCTTAAACTGCCTTAGCACCCCTCAATCCTCACCCCTCTTCCCAGTGTTGTGAGGTACAAGTTACAAGTCTATGCCCCAGCGGAGGGCTGCCCGTCAGCCAAAATGAGCGCCTCAATCCTCAACATTCAGCGCGACAGTAAGTCACTGGGTTATTTTCTCGTGCGCGCAATATTTCTCGTACTAATTTCTCCCTTTCTTTTCTTCAGTCATCCTGAACACCATTCGTTACGCGGCGGGGAACGAGGTACGGTCTCTCGCTCATTGCCTCTCCTGATAGTTCCGGCCCCCTCACCACTCTCACAATCCGCATACCGCTGACGTCGGGCGCTTGTAGTGGAAGGTCCTAGTCGTGGATGAGACCAGTCGGAAATTAATCGACAATGCCGTCAGCGAAGATGATATCCTCAACCTCAACGTGACCAGTAAGCGGAACTTCATGCCGAATCTATACATGTCGGTAGGCGCTAACTGGCCGGTTCCCAAGATGTCGAACAGATCGAGCACCGGCGCCCAACAAATGCCTCTATGGATGCGCTGTACATCCTCTCCCCCCTTCCGCATATTGTCGACTGTTTGATGGCCGATTTTGAGCGGAAGAGATACAAGAAAGCATGGCTGGTTTGGACGTCCTGTTAGTCGCAGCATTCCTTGGGTGTTATGGTTGATGCTGACGTACGGGGCAGTCCTCGATCCGCAACAACGAGCTAGACTAGACCGGTCGCAGATGGCGCATGATAATATCGCCAATGTTCAGATCATGAATGCCGATTATTTCCCCCGCGAATCCCGCGTCGTGACATTCCGGGATCCATGGAGCTTTCCAGTTCTGTTCCACCCTGGTTGCAACCATTTGATCCGTACGCACTTGGAAGGACTGGCTCAGAAGGTATGGCAAAAGCTTTAGCTCCACGGACCAGCTTTGCATGCTGACAACGGCGGGAGATTGTGTCTCTCTGTGCAAGCTTAGGAGAGTACCCGATCATTCGGTACTATCGGCCCAGGACCCCAACCCACGAGGCCGGCGTATTGTGCTCACACCTGGCCCGCTTCATTCAAAACGAGCTGGATCAATTCGCGCAATTTCAGCGGGACTTTCCGCCCCCATCGTCTCGCCCTCGCGGGGTTCTCCTTGTTGTAGACCGCTCGATGGACGTCGTAGCGCCTCTGCTCCATGAGTTTACATATCAGTCCATGGTGCATGATCTGCTGCCCATCAACGATGGGGACAAGGTCACGTACAAGACCGTCATCAATGAGGGCGGCGCCAATCAAGAAATCAAAGAAATGGAGATTAATGAGCAGGACAACGTATGGGTTGAGTACCGACACATGCACATGAAGGACGTACTGGGGAAGCTGGGCGAAGATTTCGCCAAGTTTCGAGCAGCCAACCCTCAATTCGCGGAAGAGTAGGCTTTTCTCCCATAATGTTCTCCCCTCCGATCCTATGTCCTAAAACTGACATGAGTTCCAGCAACAACAAAGCGAACGTCAACACAATCAAGGATATGCTTGCAGGCTTGACTGAGTTTCAGCAGGGCCGCGATGCATACACACTTCATTTGAACATGGCACAAGAGTGTATGGAATACTTCCAGGAGCACAAGCTTCTGGAGGTCAGCTCTGTCGAGCAAAGCCTGGCAACCGGCATGGATGAGAACTACAAGAAGGCCAAGCATCTGGGCTCCCAGATTGTTCAACTCCTCGATGATGAAGCGACTCGACAGCCGGAACGACTGAGACTTTTACTACTTTATATTATCTACCGAGGCGGACTGCTCGCCGGAGACATCCGCAAGCTCATGGCACACGCGCAACTTCCACCGCAGGACGGGGAAATCATATCCAATCTGGACCTACTTGGCGTGCGTGTAGAGAAGCCCCTAAAAGATGACAAGCCTCCTGTACAACCGCTATTTACTCGGAAGCCGCCAACGGCAGTCGACATGGAAGAGGAAAGTTTGACTCGTTACGATTTGAACCTCAAGTTGATCTTGGAGGACCTGGTGCGAGGCACCCTTGACACGACTGTCTTCCCACCCACGCGTCCACACACCGAAGGCGAGGGCTCGAATCCACATGACGCCTTGTCGCAAGCATCTCTCCGGAGCGCGAAACCCACGTGGGCGCGAACGCGCACAACCGGCGAGCAGCCTCGCCAGCGCATTATCGTCTTCATGGCGGGTGGCGCGACCTACGGCGAGGCGCGTACATGCTACGAGATCTCGCAAGCACACGCCAAGGATGTCTACCTGGCCACGTCCCATATGCTCTCGCCGGGGCTATTCCTGCGACAGATCGGCGACCTCAGCGTCGACAAACGACGGCTGGACATCCCGGCCGAGCGGCCGAAACCTATGGCACCTGCTCATCTCTTCGAGAAAGAAGCGCCCCCGCCACCTCAACCTCAGGCGAAGAAGCCCGTCGCCGCTGCCCCGCCTTCGGCCGCAATGGCCTCGATGTCACTTGGACACAAGGCTCCCAGCGGCGGGCCGAGTCCGGCTCCGGCTCCTACCAGCTCCAAGCCAGGCAAAGAGCACAAGGAGAAGGAGAAGAAGGAGAAGAAACGCCACCACTTTTTCCGATAGACTGTTCTGCCACTGTTGCCCCGTAGCCCTCTCCATAGCTCAACCCTGATCTCATCTAGCGCAGCTGTGATACCAAGTTCAATTGTCTGTTAGTTTCGAGCTATCTCCGGCCATAATTCATCTTAGCAAGATCAGCAAAGCAAAGTGTACACACATTCAAGGCAAGGGAAAATAATTCATGGACAATAAACAATAGAGGGTATCTAAACGTACGCCACAGAAACAAGGCCACTAAACATTCCCAGAACTCCCCTCCCCTCGCCAAACGAACTCAACCACCCCCAAGATACCTCAAAACCCTCTCATCCTGGTAGAACAACTCGCGCAGCCTCTCCCCGCGCTTCCTGGCATCCACCTGCCCCCTCCGCACCTCCTTCGCATTCAACTTCTGCACTTTCCCACCGCCCCTGGTGCCCCCGGCATCCTGACCGCCCCCGCGCCTCCGTCTTTTGTGGTCCCCCTCCTCATCCGATGCTTGGCCTGCACCTCCCAACCCCACCGTATCAACCTTCACTTTCCCTTTCACCGGCGCCACGATCCCCTCCCGCCCCGGCGCCCCCAGCCCCAGCCTACTGTCCGGGTCCCAGCCGTAGGCGGCCAGGTAGCGCAGGCCCGGGCGGGTGCGGTCCAGGTGCGAGGGCGGATGCGAGTGGGTGAGGCAGAGTTGGTGCGCGAGGGAGGCTTCGTGGGGGCGGGGGTGGGGATGGGGGGTGGTTTCTGCTGCGGGTTGGGTCTCTGATGAGGATGCTGCTGTGTAAGGGAGGTTGCAGATTTGGCAGATTTGAGATGTCGGGTTCGAGTTGTTGTGTTCGAGAGGGGGAGGGGTGGTGGTTGATGGTGGTGTTGGTGCGGGGTGGGATTGTGGACTCGCTGCTGCTGCTGCTGTAGCGGTGGTGGGGGTATTCGTGGTGGTGGTGGTGGTGGTGGTGGTGGATGGAGCTGTGGCTGGGTAATCTACTGTGGACTCTTCCGGGGTAGGCGTAGCGGATTTCGAGAGGACAATGGAGAGGTATTTGTTCGCGATGGTGGCGCCTGTCGTTGTACTAGGTGCGGTGGACGCGGCGGCATGGCGGTGGAGGGCGGCGTCGGTGGTGTTGAGGTCGGGCCCGTCGGAGGAGCGCACGAAGGGGACGCGCTTGCGGCGGATCCCGGCGCCGAAGACGCGTTGGTCCTCTAAAGGGAGGAAGTAATCTTCTTCTTCTTCTTCTGCGGGGTTGTTGTCTGGCATTGTAGGTCTTGTGGTGGTGGTGGTGGTGTTGTCGAGAAGAAACCGACAGGTAGATGAAAAAGGCAGGAGAAGTGACGCACTGCAGTGGCGGGAGATCGGCCGCTAAGCCGCAACCTCCTCCGCGCGGCCGCCGGACGGGCCAGATTTGTTGGACTTCATTTCGGGTCATCTTTGTCTTCTACAAATCCCCAGGCCAACTCCCTCCTTTTCTTAGCCGTGGTCTCTCCTTTACCTCGAATCTTGTCTTCTGTTTGAAGCCCTGCACTGTCGTCGTCCCTCCACCACCACAATGCCCATTCCCCTGATCGTCCAGGGTGTCACCGAGGGTGTCTCCTCCATCCCCTTCGCCTGGACGATCCTCAAGCTCACCCCCTGGATTCTTGTGATTGCCGTCCTGAAATTCTACTTTGGCGGCGCCCGCAATTCCTCGGAGCGAGTGATGCACTCCAAGGTCGTTATGATCACGGTACGATTCCCTTTAAACCCCCCCCCCCCCCCGTCTCTCCGAACCTCTCCCAACAATACTCCCCCAAGAACATCAAAACTAACCCCCAAAAAAAGGGAGGAACATCCGGCATCGGCGCGCAAATCACACAATCCCTCGCCGCCCGCGGGGCGCAAATCATCCTGCTGACGCAACACAGCCCCTCGGACGTGTTCCTGGTGGAATACATCGAGGACCTGCGGCGCACGACCAACAACCAACTCATCTACGCGGAGCAAGTGGACCTGTCCTCGCTGCACTCGATCCGCACCTTCGCCACCAAATGGATCGACAACGTCACGCCGCGCCGGCTGGACATGATCATCCTGTGCGCCAGCACGAACCCCCCTCAAAAGACCCTGACGGACGACGGCCTCGACGAGGAGTGGCAGGTCAACTACCTGGCCAACTTCCATCTGCTGAGTATCCTCGGCCCCGCGCTGCGCGCGCAGCCGGCGCACCGCGACGTGCGCGTCATCTTCGCGGGGTGCTCGTCGAGTTATATCCGGGCGGGCGCGTTTGATTTGCGGACGGTCGAGGATGTGATCAATCACCAGGTGTTGCAGCAGCAGCAGCAGCAGCAAAAGTCAGCGGCGGCGGGGCAGAAGGTCGGGAAGAGTGGTAACGGGAAAAAGACATCTACAGCCACCAACCACAACAATAGGAAACAAAAGCAGAGGTCGGAAAGTCTGTTCGGGATGAGCAAACTCGCCCTCATGGTGTTTGCGCACTCGTTTCAGAAACATCTCAACGCCTTCAAGCGGCCGGACGGCCACCCTCCGGCCGCGCGGGTCATCATGGTAGACCCCGGGTTCACGCGCACGCCCGGCATGCGGCGCTGGATGACGGGCGGGTCGCTGTGGGGTCTGCTGGGGTACCTGGTCACCTGGCCGGTGTGGTGGCTGGTGCTCAAGTCGCCGCAGCAGGGGGCGCAGAGTTTCCTGTACGCGGCGATGGAGGCGCGCTACGGCCGCGACGAGGGCGGGTGGATGATCAAGGAGTGTCGCGAGGTGGATGTGGCGCGGCGGGAGATCCAGGACGAGGCCGCGGGCAAGTTGCTGTGGGAGTTCAGTGAGAAGATGATCGAGGTCAAGGAGAAGGAGAGTGCCGTGCTGCGGGCGCGGGCCAAGAAGCAGGCGGAACTGGCGGAGGCGGCCGAGCAGAAGGCCGCCGCCGCGCCCAAGGCACAGACCCCTGGGTCGAGGAGGAGTCGGAAGGGCAATGGCAGTAGCGAGAGTGGTAAATAGACTGGCTGTATATATGGTGCGATATTTTCGGGGAGGTTAAGAGTGGAGTGCATACATGCATAGTTCTGGAGTTTAGGTAACTATTTCAAGACATCTCATCTATCCATCCACTCGCAAGACAACAACAACACAGCAAACACAGCAAGTGCGATTACACCAGGCATATCTCCAAGAAAGGAAATTCGTCTCATTCAGATCAAATCTATTGATGCGATTTTGGTTCTTCCGCCGTCGCCAAAGACATGCTAATTAAATCAACAGTAGGTAAGGTAGGTATCATTTACGATCAAGTTTAGTTTAGTTCTTAAGCTTCTCGAGGAGCTCGGCGGGGGGCTGTTGCCGGTATCCCTCAGGGTTGTTGCGGGTCCAGAGCCAGAGATCCTCGCAGGCCTGCTCGAGGGTGTGCTCGGCCTTCCAGCCCAGTTCCTGGATGGCCCGGCTAGGGTTGGAGGTGAGGTTCAGGACGTCACCGGCACGGCGGGGGGCGACCTCGTAGGGGAGGTCGCGGCCGACGGCGGCGGAGAAGGCACGGATCATCTCGTAGACCGTGCTGCCCTTACCGGTACCCAAGTTCCAGGCACGGACACCGGGGTTGTTGGCGCGGAGGTAGTTGAGGGCCTTCAGGTGGCCGTCGGCCAGGTCGAGGATGTGGATGTAGTCACGGATGGCGGTTCCGTCGTGGGAGGCGTAGTCTAGCATGGTGTTAGTTCGCTGGTGAGAGGAGAGGAGAGGGAATCTGAACGTACCATCGCCGAAGACGAGGAGCTTCTCACGCTTGCCAGTGGCGACCTGGGCCAGAAGAGGGAGCAGATTGTAGGGGACACCCTGGGGGTCCTCGCCCATGATACCACTGGGGTGAGCACCGGCGGGGTTGAAGTAGCGGAGCAGGGCACCGTTCCACTTGTTGGCCTCGGCCTCCTTGCCGGCCTTGATGGCGTTGTTGCGCTGAGCGTTGATCAGATCGGTGATAGCGGTCTCCACGGCGAACTTGGTGTTGCCGTAGGGGTTGGTGGGACCCAGAGGGCAGTCCTCGGGGATGGGGATCATGTTGGGGAAGCGAGTGGCGTCGCCGTAGACAGTGGCGGAGCTGGAGAAGACGATGTTGGTGACATTGTTGCGGACCATGGAGCGGAGGAGGCAGATGGTGCCGTAGACGTTGACGTGCCAGTAGTCCAGCGGCTTCTCACCGGACTCTCCGACGGCCTGAACACAGGGGAAATGTTTAGTATAGTACTTGCAGGTGCAATGGCAAAGCAGACGGGTTAGACGCACCTTGAGAGCAGCGAAGTGGATGACGCTGTCAATGTCGGGGTGGGCCTGGAAGACCTTGTCGAAAGCCGCCTCGTCGGTGACATCGAGCTGGGCGAACTCGGGCTTCTTGCCGCAGATCAACTCAATGCGGTTGAGAGCCTCGGCGGAGGAGTTGTAGAGGTTGTCAGCGACAACGACCTTGTAGCCAGCCTGCAACAAGGCAAGGGTGGTGAAAGAGCCAATGTAGCCCGTGCCACTGCGCGGTTGGGGATTGCGGGGTCAGTTCCAGTTCCGGCTGTAAGAGATTGGGGCGCAATGGTAGAACTTACCCAGTGACGAGAACTGAACCAGCAGACATGATGAAGGAGGAGAATTGGATTAGATGGCGGAGGGGGGAAAAGAGAGAATTGGAGTGAGGAAGGGGAGGGGGGGGGATGAGGGGATTGGGGAGAAAAGAAAGGGAACAGGAACTAGAAACAGGAACAGGACAGTAAGACGGGATATTTAAGGAGGAGTGAGTGGACTCATTGGGATTGGACTGGGAAGGGAAGAGTTGGCTCAGGCTGCTTTCGAGGATGGGAAACATGGTGGGGGGAGGAGGGGAGGGAGGCGGGCACAGGCATTGCAGTGGGTGGACTGTGGAGGCCCTGGAGGGGCTTTCCGGAGGAGGACCACTGCACCAGGTACCGTTTCGGTATGGTCAGAATGGTCAGACTCCCTATTTCTCCGTCTACACCGCCCGGCATAACCCGGTTTTGTAGTGGTATTTCCGGGTATGATGAGGTAATTTACTTATCGGGGGCTGACGCGGGCTGGTCTCGATTTGTCTGTTGTGTCTGTCTGGTCGCAAACAGACCATCCATTGTCTCTCGGCTGCACAAGTCAATTGTCGGCATAGAATGACACCGGTTGAGTAATCTACAACTTCTTGCTCCCTCTCATCTATCCTCATTGTGTATGTCCAACACACCCCGTTCAGTCTGTACAACAGTCTTACCTGTTCCTATCAACACAAAGAATTGCTTGTGCCCCGTTGGCTGATGATCACTGCAGTGCTTCCCAGACAATCCTCCCCGTAATGAGTGGTCAACGGGACGATCCAATCCACCCGGTTTAATTTACCCAAACCATCAAACCACGATCATGACACTTTTCAGGGACAATTCTCTCGGTCTCAGATGGGGAGACAGTCGCCGACTCGCCAGACAATAACTAACAAGAAACCGAACAGGGATGGACTGATAGCCAACAGCCACAGCCACATGCAAGCTGCAGGCCCGATGCATATGCCTGCCCTGCCGTAGCCGAGTCAATTCTCGGTCCGACTCGCTTATGACAGGGAAAAATAAATGAATTAGAAAAAGAAAAAGGGAAAGACATGCAGGAGACTACCAATCCTTCATATCCATGGAAACACCAACGGTCCAGCACCCTGGAAATAGTAATCTATCGACTCGCGCACCTCACCAAAACCATGCATCTTTAACCGACCTCTCCAGTCCAGGCTGAACCCCAATTAGCACGAGCGGGTCGGCGGTTCCACTGCGCAAAGTGGATCTGTGCTGTGCTCCTCGAGTTCAGTTCCGAGGGTCTTCTGCCCGCCCCCCCCGTGTGTAGGTTACAGGTTGCAAGTTGCTGCCAGTCAGGAAAGGAAGAAAGAGGTTGTCTGGCCTAATTCCTACTATCGATGGCACCACTGCAACGCTCGCCTGTGCTAACTTATATATCGGCTTACCTAGCCTAGTCTCGCCTGGGACTAGACTCCGGGGGCTGGTTCGGCTGTACATTAGTTCCTGTAGTAGTAGTCATATTACTGGAATCTTTTGCTTGCAAGTCCTGTCTACTTGCCTAAGACTATACAGGTGCCGCCGCTTTCATAACGGCAACACGTGACTCATCCTTCTATACTCTTATACTCCTGGACACCTGACGCGAAGAAAACCACCCGGCCCTTTCGTCCTTGGGCATTGTCTCAAGCTACAGATGAAAGGCTGATTTGCTCTTATGGGGATCCAAGCTCGAACGTCACCGCCGCCGCCTCGTCCAGTTCGTTTCCCAGATTGGGACAGGCGTGCTTCGTATGTGGCGGCTGTGGCTGCAATGACTGAGGGCTGGGAGATCGCGCGGGAGAGGCGTCTCCGGGTCGAGGTCCAGTGTTTCAACCCAGTCTGCAAATGTGGCCGGGGTCCGGTTACTGTGGTGGGAGAAATACCCAATGGAGTGGGACGAGTTCGATCGACCCTTCCGGCAAGACTTGGTGAAGCAGAGTTGGTGGCGACGGCAGGCAATGCGCGTCATGGCGAAGACGTGGATCGAGGGGATGGTAGTTTCAAGAATGTTGCGGAAGTTCCGCCAAATGGCCGTGAGGGGCCCTGGAGCGTTCGGAGCTGTCGGGAAGATTCTCCTTGAGATTGAGTGCCACCAGGGTCAGCACGCGCAGACTTGGGGCGGCACTGCGCAGAGAAAGCGCAAGGTCGGATTGGGTGACTTCGACCCAGTGCAGGTGCAGCCTCATCAGGCGGGAGAACTGAACCTGGGGGGGCCATTCTCTCCGGCGTGACAAGAATGTGGATGCGCTGGAAATATCGGCAGGCAAAGACGGGCAAGGTGGCGCGATATAGAGCCTTGCATGTCAGTCGCAGGGCATATAGATCCAGGTATGCCAGGCACGTTGCAATCGCATCGAACAACTCTGGTGGGAGGGACTCCATTGTGTGCGGCAGGTCAGATGCAATTGGGGAGTTGGAGACCAAGGGGGAGAGGGAAGAGGATGAATGCCTCGTAAGTGTGTGTGAAATTGTGCATTAGTGAATAAATGGAGTGGGACTGACCCCGTGGAGTATAACCTTGGATAGAGCATCAGAAAGGGAAAGTTGCTGGATTTCTGCTGAAACCTTGTTGAGTAGTCGAGGAGGCCATATAATTACTTTATCTTATGTAACCTTTATAAAGATGTATTGGTGTTTGGGTAAGGAACATATTGTATAGGAGTTTTGGTGATAACCACAGCTGTTCGTGAAGTGCGTGGTGTTTGGGAAGTGCTTGGCCTCCTCTACTAGTAGCAGCCGCAGCAGTAGTAAATTAGTATTCAACGGTGCGATCATGTCTTTTTCCATTGGATCTTGCATAAGCATAACAATATAATCAAATAGAATATGGAAGAAGAGCTATCCACACGACTTTCGGACATGTCCCCCAAATCTCGCTGTAGGACATCACTGAACAAAACTAATAAAGTACGTACGTAAAGTTGGTAGGTAATACATCATTGAAGAATGCACCTCGCATTCACCACCGCCAAAGGTTGGTCGACAGCTCATTTGGGCCTGTCTCCCTCCAATTCTGCGTCCGAGAGCACCAACCGACCCTGCCTGTCAGCTGTCTCTCTGTCTCTTTCTTGTTCTTCGGGTTTCAAATACCCCGGGTGCAGTTCTACTAAGCAGTAGATCACGTCTGCTCAACCCTTTCAGCACGAACAACGGCATGCCGCTTATGGCAGACTGCGATGTGTCTAGAGGCAAACCCGCTCATCTATGGGCCCAAGTCTGCCCGGCCTGACCGACACAAGGTCTCAAAGGTCATGGAGTACCCAGCATTTAGATCAGGCCTCATCACTATGTCCTCTCTGGCTTTCTAACCCAAAAGTTCAACGTCCAGACCGATGGCCCGCATAAACAAATTAACGTTTCCGAGACGCTGGCTGGCCATGTCTGCAGGAAGCGTCTTGCTGTACGTAACAGTTTCCATCACACGATCTCTGTAGAGGTAGTTAGCATCGAATCGATGGGTCATAGAAAAGCTTCAACTTACTTCACGGCAATGACTAGGCGTTGCTGCTGATCGGGGCTGGCGCCAATACCGACGGCAGCCAAGAATTGCCAGACGTACATATCGTCACCGGCATTGATGGAACTGGGGAAGATGTCGGCAAATGTGGGTTCCAGTGTGTCGAATAGCACGTTGAATTTCTCAACCCACTGCTGCCAATCTCGCTCTGAAGCTTGGTCGGCTTCCTTCACGATTTCCGCGCGGCTCAGGAGCATGGTTAGGATTCCTAGTCCGATCCTGGTCTTGGCCACCAGCTGAACATGGGTCTGCGCAATCACTAGTCCCAACAATCCAATGATGATATTGAACGGAGCCTCATTGACGTAGCCAAGAAGGCTCGGCATGACCGTCTGAGAAAAGAGGTCGATGGCTTCGCGGACGACCGGAGACGGCTGAGTCTCACCGGGCATAAGCTGTGCGCGTCGGACCACGTCCAGAGTGTCCAAGTGGACAACGATCATGGTAAGGATCGTGACGCGTTGTTCCTGGTCAATGTGACGGAAGATACGGGGAATGGCCTTCTTGCCCTTGGGGTAAGAGAGGAAAGCGATGAACGGGTGAGGCGTGTTAGTGTTGGGGACAATCGGCTCCATAACCTTCAGTTCGCGCCACAGTTTCTGGTTGAGCGAGCGAACATTTTGCCGCCACTCCATATGCTTCTGAATGGCCTCGGGGTCATTCTCGTCTGGGGGAGGAGGCATGGTGCGCTCCATATCTTCCATTTCCATCAGCGTGCTGTAGACGCCCTCGATGTTGGTCAGGATAGACTTCCGGTCGCTCAGACTCAGGTCGGTCTGAGGCTTCTTGGGTAACTTGCCACCCTCGGAGCTCTCGGGCCGCTTGAGGTTGAGCATGGGCTTCGGAGCCTTCGCATTGCCAAAAGAGATCTTGCCCAAGCTACCTTCAATGATGAGTTGTTTGTTCTTGGGCTTGGCCTTGGCAGCCTCGACGGCCCGCTGAACTTGCTGCTGCATTCTCTGCATGTGGTTGTCGGCATTCTGGAACTGTCTCCGGTTGCCGTGACCACCGAGGCGGTTACCAGTCTGGAGGAGATACGTCTGCGCAAAATGACCGAGAGGTTGATGAGGGTGTTGCCGAGGAGCACCGCGGATCTGGCTGTAGACCTGATAGTAGAAGTCTTCCGCCAAGACAGCTTCGGAATCCGTGTCCACGACATTACCTGCGGCAGCCACCAGTTGTTGGAGCTGGATACGGGTAATGAAGTTCTTGTCTTGCGGAGTCATCAGACCATTGCCCTTGGAAAGGAGGAAGATCTTGTGGTTTCGCTTGGCGCGCTTCGCATCTTCCATCAAGTATGCCACTCGTTGCTCTTCCGACAGATGCATCAGCTGTTGAGGATTGGTGATCACGGGTAGCTGGGCGTTGTTGGCCCGCATGCTCTGAGACGGCGGTGGAGGCTGTTGTTGCGGGGCTTGAAGGCCTCCCGGTGGGATCATCTGACGTTGAGGCGGCCCCATGTGCTGCGGGGGAAGATTGGCATTTTGCAAGAGGTGCATTGGCATGTTGGGAGCATGCGGAGCAAGCGGATACGGGTCGGAAACCATCGGCGGCTGGTGCAACAGCTGCGCCGGAGGCGGCACCCCCTTGGCAAACTGAGCGTGCAGAAGCTCAGGTGGCAGCTGTGCGAAACCTTCGGGCAGAGGAGGCATCTGAGCTCGCTGAAGCGGGTGGGACGGCTCGGGCATCGACTGAGGGAGAGACACCGGTATCTGGCCAGGCAGTGACGACGGGTATCGCCGCAACTGCGCCTCTACCTCCTCCAAGCTGAGCATCTTCTTTGCCCGTGCCTGGGCCTGAGCCTGAGCCTGCGCTTGAGCCTGAGCCTGAGCCTGAGCCTGCGCCTGTGCCTGTGCCTGAGCCTGTGCCTGTGCCTGGGCAATCATCATTGGCGTGGGTTCCGGTTTCTTCTGAACACCCCAGACGCTCGACTTGGCCTGGAGATCCGGGATATACCCGGGATCCGAGTACTTCTCATAACCGGTCCGTTTCGGCTGCACAGCGGCAGCGCTCACAGCAGGATCGGCAATGATGTCTGCAGTGGCAGGGGCGGCAGCAGGGGCTCTGGGCTTCTGGAGACTGTAGCGTATTTGCTCTTCGCCGATGGCATCGGCTACCTGCGCGGTCTTCCCAAAGAAATCGAAGTCCTTTCCGACAGGAGGAGCGCCGAGGTCGTCGCCGAAGGTGTCGTCGTTGAAGGCATCCTGATCGTCGTCGAGCTGGTCGCCCAGGCCATCGTAGGTATCCTCGAAATCAATGCTATACGCGTGTACCAAGCCCGTTAGTCATCTTTGGTGCAAGCCAATGGATTGTAGAAGGAGGGGGACCTTACGCATCGTCATCCTCGTCGCCGCCTCGGAATCCTTGAACAAGACGGGCGCGAGCGACCTCGGCGAATGGATCAGGGGTCTCGAAAATGCCCCGGCGCTCGGAAGGAGCAGCCCGGTCCCTGGGCAGGGTGGTGTCAAAGCCGAAGAAAGACATCTTCGGCAGAGGCAGGTTGGTTGGGGAACAGGGGGGCTGGTGGCTGGAGAGAGAGGGGGAGGAATTACCACGGCATAATTGTGGTGCGGGATGAGGTTCAGAGCCGGTCTGATATCACCCGCCTGACTAGGTGGGTTTAGGCTTAGCTGTGTTAGCCTGAGTGCCTGAGGCATGAGTACGTGAGGCGGTCAAGTTCTGCAGAAATAAGGTGCACTGCAGCCACGCCACCGCCTGGCGGCCACCCGCCCAACAACACGAAATGATTGTAACTGAGTTACTGAGTGGTAACACCCTTCCGGCAAATCGTTGTCAACACAGCCACAGCTCGGGCTACGGAGTACTTCTACCACAATAGACACGGGCTATACGAAGCTTTGGGGGCAATTTCCTAAGATCTACAAGGACGTTTCTATACATCAGTGGATAGATAGATCTTGCGGCTGCAGTCAATATGATAGACTCGAGCACGATCCCCGAGTTTAACTCTACCAACAAAGATGCAATAGTTAATAATTACTTAATAGTCAAAAGAGAACAGAAACAGGCTTGAGGAGTGGGTGGTCAACTCCCGAACAACGTACGTGGTCTGGCCAATAACCATCGGCGAGGTTACGTCGCCTCCGATTGACTACGGAGTATGAGAATTCCCATTCATTCATTCATCCATTCATGCTCCGCCGCAGGGCTGACCTTGTTCGTCCGCTTTTACTCTCCGTAGCGAACAGACGGTTTCCTCTCCTCTCCTGAATTAAGATTACTATAATTTCCCTTTGCTCCCTTTATTTATTTGATTTTTTTTTGTGTCTTATCAGCCCCTCCTCCTTCTATTTCCCCCTCCCCCTTGTTTATGTTCTACCCGGTCGCAACAAACCCGCGGTTCGGGAAAGACTCATACAAACACTGGTGAGAGATCGAGACCGTTGCCCCATAATAATTACACCACCCACCGCACCCTGTTCATCTCCGTGCTTGTCGCCGATCATCTCGAGACTTTCTGGCAATTCCGGCGCCTAGTCTTCCTTCCACTTCGTCCACTTCGTCCACTGCGTAGTTGAGATCTTACTGTGGGATCTCAGGTCTCCAGCTCTTTTCTTTTCCCTCTTCTTCACTTCATATTGTCGCTCGCTTTTTCCTCTTTATTCCCCAATTCTCCAGGCCACGCGGTCCCTTGCGAAAGGTCTCCATATTTACCACATTCACTCCGCTCTGCGCCAGTCTAGCCACGTCAACAGACTTGAGATTTTGAAAGCACAGAAACCTCGGTGATCATGGCTCTAGGGCCAGTTCGATATCTCCTGTTTGCTGTCACAGTCAGTTCTTTTTGGTTTTCTCCCAATCTCCTTTCATGGCTGACCCGATGCGCCTAGGGACTGGCACTTTTCTTCCTGATATCGAGAAGCGCAATCCCGATCCCGGAGCAGATCGGCTCGAAACTCAACTATGGATCCTCCTCGTCCTCGTCCTCTTCGTACTCCCAGAGCGATGCCGCCGCCGCATACTCATCCAACAAGGTCATCCCCGCGGCCGACCGCATGAACGCAACCTTTGTCACCTTGGCCCGGAACAGCGACCTTTGGGAGATGGTCAAGTCGATCCGCACGGTGGAGGACCGGTTCAACCGCAACTATCACTACGATTGGGTGTTCCTGAACGACAAGCCCTTTGACGATGAGTTCATCAAGATCACCTCGGCGCTCGTCTCCGGAGAAACCCATTATGGCGTGATTCCCAAGGAGCATTGGTCATACCCCGAATGGATCGATCAGGAGAAAGCGAAGAAGGTGCGGCAGGAGATGGGCGAGAAGAAGATCATCTACGGCGATTCGGAAAGCTACCGCCACATGTGCCGTTACGAATCGGGCTTCTTCTTCCGCCACCCGTTGATGCTCAACTACGAATACTACTGGCGTGTGGAGCCCAGCATCGAGCTCTACTGCGACGTCCCGCTGGATCCGTTCCATTTCATGAAGGAGAACAACAAGAAGTACAGCTTCACGCTCAGTCTCTACGAATACTATGACACGATCCCGACCCTCTGGGACACTACGCAGAAATTCGTCGGCGAACACCCGGAACACATCTCGAGCGACAACTCTATGGGCTTCTTGAGTGACGATGGCGGCAAGACCTACAACAAATGCCACTTCGTATGTATATCTTTCGGAATCACTATCAAGGGCGTGGCTAACTCGATCTATAGTGGTCCAACTTCGAAGTCGGAAGCCTGGAATGGTTGAGATCGAAGGCGTACATCGATTACTTTGAGACCCTGGACCATGCCGGTGGTTTCTTCTACGAGCGGTGGGGTGATGCCCCGGTCCACTCCATTGCTGCCGGTCTGCTTCTCGACAAGGACCAAATTCATTTCTTTGATGAGATTGGCTACTATCACGTGCCATTCACCCACTGTCCAACCGAGGAGAAGAAGAGACTGGACCTGAGATGCTCCTGCAACCCTAGCGAGAACTTTGATTGGAAGGGTTACTCTTGTAAGTTTGACTATCTCACCGGGTAGGTGTCGGGTTACTTACCATTGCTCGTAGGCACATCTCGGTACTTCCAGATCAACAACCTGGACAAGCCCAAGGGCTATGAGGCCCAAACCTGACTCCGCATGATTGGATTAATTTTGATTTCGGCAATCTTCATCTGCGGTATTTTAGTCCTACTCAACAGAAAATCCCGGGTATTAGTGGTCAACAGAGCAGGTCATCTGGTTGACCACGTACACGCTGGCTGGGAGTCCATTCAGCCGCGGAGGAAGGCCTAAAACATTACGGTTTTACAGTACAGTATTGGGGCGTTTCCGACTGACCCAAACATGATTATTTCGCAATTTTCACCCCTTCAACCCCTACTTTCATATTCCCCCCCGTGTCTTGGAGTGTTCGAGCCTCGGTGTTATCGGTCTCACATGTATTGTCATGGAGGCGGTGGTTATTTCTCCTTCAATTTTTTTTCGTCCCGTGTCATTTTGCGGCGAGCATCACGATTTTCAAGTGGATATCTGATAAGATGGAAAGTGTTATCTTTTCCAGAGACTGTCTCATAAATGTACATAGCTGTTTTAACGATGAACCGAATGCCTTTGAAGATGAAAACGAAAAAAAAAAGAAAGCAACCAAAATAGTACAAGGATAGAGCCCCCCTGCAGGGAGATCAACTTATCATCCGGCTAGACTCAACCATAATTCCCCGATGCACGCAGCCCCCAGTTTTTGCGGACGTTTAGTCCGTCTTGGGCTTCTTCGTACCATACTTAGATCTGGCCGTCAAGCGATTGGGAACACCACCCTGTAGCAGCCACCATTAGTGAACCGCGCTCAACCCTTTTCCAGAGGCGAGAGCAACATACCAAATCCATAGCCCCGCGAACCAAGTGGTACTTCACACCGGGACAATCGGGGGCTCTGCCACCTCTGACCATGACGACACTGTGCTGCTGGATATTGTGACCTGGATCGTGGGAAAAGAGACTTGTCAGCCATGTCGCTAATAACCAATTCCCCATGTAAACCCGCTCATCTCCCGGAGCATACACAACCCAGAGATACATCACATCCCCAGAAACCAGAGAAGGGAACAACGTAGAACCCACCTTCACCAGGAATATAGGCCGTGACAACCTTGCCGCTGCTCAGCCGCACACGGGCCGTCTTTCGCTCCCCGGAGTTGGGCTTTTTGGGCTTCGTGATACCGGTCTTGAGGCAGACGCCCTTCATCTGGGCGCGGCCGGTCACGGCGGGCGACCGCGAGCGCCGGGCCTTCTGCGCCACGCGGCAGCCGCGGCGGACTTGGTTGTAGGTCGCGGACCTGGACGGGGAGGTGGAGAAGGAGCGGCGCGCCGCTGCCGCCGCGGCGAGGGCGATTTGTGAAGCGGGGGTTCTGGTGGTGAGGGCTGCGAGAGCGGTGGGCGTGCGGAGGACGGGGGTGAATCGGGGGACAGCAGCAGCAGCAGCGGCAGTGGCAGCGGTCTTGATGGAACGGATGGGGGTGGTGGTGGTGGTGGCGGGACGCTGGACGAGCGTCCGGAGGGTGCGCAGGGCGAGGGAGGAGATGAGGGCGGGCATTCTGGCGGAGGTGGTTTGTGAATGATGCTATCCAAGCCGGACTCCCAGTCTCAAGGTACGAGACGTTCGAATTTCCTTCGACGGGAAATATGGGGCCACGTGACTTGGGGTCGGGGGATGGAGAATGGCACGCAGCAGAGAGTTTTTTGCGGGATGGGGCGGTGTGGTCGGCCGGAGGAGCTTGTGGTGGCAGAGCCGGACGCGCCAGTCGGGAGGGAGCCTACGCTGGCTCGCTGCTACTATCGATGTCAGAGCTAACCTTACCTACATTACCTTCTAATCACTCCGACTTGAACCATCATCCATCTACCCTCACCTTTCTATCCCATCCCCCTCCTCCTCTTCTCTCGCTTGACGACCTACACCAGCAACGCAATCATTGACTATCCCCAACCAAAACACAAATTATCCACACCACCGCCACAATGGTACGTCCACGTCCACATCCATCCCCAAGGGACCTCCATCAACGCCCTCATTATCCGCCGCTATGAACCTCATCCCATCCCATCCCAACCAAACCCAACCAACAACCTCAAACCCCCTCCCCCTGTCCCTTCCCAGCCTCCATCCTCATCACACCTCCTCCACCTCCCCCACCCTTATCCCCCTGTCCCCCCCCGGAACAACCAAACTAACAACCCCCCAAGTCCCTCCGCATAGCCCCGCCGGCCGCCCACCCAACCTCAACCAGCAACACGACGACCCGCACGCCCTCAGCGCACGTCTCGCTCCCTCACCCATCGAAGGGCGCCCCCTCGGCGCCGGGGCTGCCCGACACGCTCCGGAACAACCTGACACTACCAGCGGCCCGGGGCCCGCCGTCGGCGCAGACGGCGACGCCCAGCTCGGCCCACCCGCTCGAAGCGCGCCTGCTGGCCTGGCGGGCGACCCAGGAGGCCCTGAAGATGGAGTCGCTGCGGCGGGCGTACGGCATCGCCGAGCCCATCCGCCGCGGCATGGAGCTGAAGATCGTGCGGGATGGGTCGTTCCGCCCCGCCGTCATTGGGGGTACGCAGAACAACGTGCATGAGGATATCTTGGTGCTTGGGGGGCGGGATGCGGAGGTCGGGTGGGAGGATATCTTTAAGGGTAAGTCTTTCCATGGTGGTAGGGAAGGGCAGAAGGGGGGGGTTAATGGGTGGAAAGGTACGGCTGCTAACTTTGCTTGAACTACAGGCGACGAGTTCCGTGAACCCCCAACTTTCCATGATGAGATGGAGAAGAGATTGCGTATGGATTAGAGCATAGATTGCTTTGGTTGGGACTAGGGTTGAGGGTATTCGTGCTATGGTATCTTTTTTTTTAGGTTTCTATGTTCTTCAACGGTTCGACTGAATGGGATTGTGTTTCAGATTCTATATGACGCGGTGGTGCAGTCAGCGTCGGTGGCAGTAGCCTTTCACACAGTAAACAAATGGACTAGCTACAATCCAAGTACGCATGGATCTGCGGCGATGGAAACAACAGCATGGTTCATAATATATGTGCAGTTGTGGTAGTTTGTACATCATGTGATTCCCGGGCGGTCGCCCGGCAAGACACTATTGTGGACATCTGAACACGCTTCAAGACAAACCGGCGCCGTGTACCACAGCGGTACACATCGAAAGCCCGCTGAACGGAACCCCGCCTCAAAGTTCTGGTCCGTAACCACCACCCGCTCGAGTCCACGGGTGGTCTGATCTTGGTTCAGAGGCAAATGATAACGACATAAGCAGAAGGTGGAACGCTGCATCGACCAAGAATAAATGCTAACAAACGGCCTGCCAATTGTGAGGGAGGGTGAAGACGGGATATCAGGGTATATGTGAAGCAGATAACAAGTATGAGTGGCATCAAGCGACTCGATAGAAATAGAAGCTGGTGAGCGACCGATAGCACCGGAACAGATGACTTTCAGGGCACGAGCAATGACTGCTGCTGGACCCAGAACGCTAAAACCAGCCGGACGCCGTCTTTGGCGCACAGGCAGGTAGTTAACCTGGTGCGCCGCCTTTAATGCCGAAGCAGATAGACTAGGTATCCTTGGGAAATCCCAGAAATGGCTTATAGCCATAGACAATATGATCAACGGCAAGGGGTAGAATACGTGGCTTTGCAGGTGACAGCATGAGAGGACGACGTCAGAGAACCCGAGGGAATTCATCCCCTTGTGGTAGTCGTCTTTCCGACACGGGGACCTTCGAGGCACCAAATCAAAAACCCGTGCTCATTGAATGATGCAGCGACATCCAGGGCTACGCTCGCTGGATTCGCGTTCACGGGTGTATTGGGCCTTGGCTCCCTTGGCATCGTCTTCGTCCACGATCTCTTGGGGCTTTACGGTCATGTGCACCACATTAGGAGCATCTCGGTTAAATCGGCAGTCTAGGAAAGTCAGTATGGAGACACGATTGAGGCTCGTAGGGACTGCCGTACCTGATAATGGGGACTTGTCGTCCAGGAGCTTTCCAAAGGAGATCAATCGAATCGAACTAGGCGAGGACGGCCGTGTCTCCCATTCTAGCAAGACCAGATTGTCAGCCACCAACTCTAAAGCGCAGGAGCGGTTACCATACCTTGTCGCCATTCCCTCCAGATCAGTTCCTTCAGTGTATACACGCTCATGGCGAAAGGATCCAGGTTTTCAACATTGACTTGTTGCTTCTTGAGATATTTAGCATCAATCTTGAACGGGTGCCGGGAGCCAGTGATCAACAATAGAGTGATGACTAGCTGTGGTCCCGAGTCGTCCTCTTCCTTTACATTCTGAAGGGAAGCCTCGCCCGCGGCTACTGGAGCTTTCGGTTCACCGTGATCGCCAGCTGATGCGCTGGCAGACGGAGCATCGCTGGGGTTCTGCTGCGAGGCATGTGTTGCTGTGGGGGCTTCGGCGACATTTGCTGATTTTCCATCTGTCAGACTCAGTTCCTGGGTCTCATCACTCGTACTGTCCAGGCGTGGAGTAGTATTCAAGGCCTCTGTGGACTCCGATGATAAACCGGGGACAGCAAGTGGTTGTAGAGGTTCGATGGGAGGAACCGGCGTAGTGACCGCCGGGTCGCCCTTATTGCCCGTGCTGTCCGACATGATGACGGCGATTGTATAACTTGAAATGCGAGATAACGCTAATGAAAGCAAAGCGACGTGTCGAGTTGAGAAATTGCGCGCGGAGAAAGACCAGAAGCGAAGATGGTGATGATTATTTCTCCGGTAGATCCGGGGCGTGCGACCGACGTCGTTATTGGAGGGGGGAGGCGGGAGACCCTGGGGAGGTTTCAAGGAGAGGGAAGACAACGACGAACCCAACAGCGCGCAACCCGAACAGCGACAAGAAGGGAGGGGGGCCCAAGGGGGCTAGACTAGATAAGAAGCGGAGAAATCCAAGGACGGCGCGAACAAGTGACTAGAACTTCGACCGGTTGTAGGAGATGAAGGGGGCCATGCGACCCGAGGGAGGCGAAAAGGGGACGTGGGGGGGGGTTGATTGAGGAGGCGGGCAGTTGGCGTAGAGGAAGGGAGGCGATGACAGAGCGGGCAAAAGGAGGCAGACAAAACTCTAAAGTACGCCTCCTGAGGGACTTAAACAAGACGGTAGGTTAAAAGATATATACTAAAAGGTTATAAAATATTGCCAATAGATAGAGTGGGAGTAAAGAGTCACAAGAGAGAGATTGATAGCGGATGGTGGGTGGATGATGGTGATAGTGGTTCGTCAGTGACGATGAGGAGAGGGAAAGGGAGGGAGAAGGAGAGAAGAACCGCCCCCGTGACTGCCGGGAAGAAGCGCAACTTCAAGACGGGAGAAATTAAGGAAAGGGGGGATGTTCCAGGCGGGCGGCGATCCGGTTGGGCGCGCCCGGCCTCAAACGGAGTTTAGTCTACCAATTTGTCACTTCAGCATGTTTCGGTGGGCCAGATTCAGATTCACAGATCGTTTCAATCAATGCTTCGCTGCTTGTTCTTCTCCTTCTTTTCGGCTTCTCTCGGACTTCCTGGACTGCCAATGATCATGATCTATTCGAGAAAGTCCATCAGTCCCTGTCTGCAAGTTCTGAAAGATAAGAGTGACTGGCGTGCTGTCAGAGATCCTGCATCTACTCCAAAAGCGACACTGACACTGACACCTGTCAAGCTCGTATGCATCGGTCAAACTCGCGCTGGGCCTCCCTCATAGTATCAATCGACTATCATCAACAATATGCATATTACAGACGTCTCTTGATCGCTGCAATACCCAGATACAGACCGAGGACGTGGTGCAGATCTTGATACCAAGAACCAAACTGGGGAATCGACACCGGAAGACCCGCTACGAGGCATTGCTTAGCTCTTGTCGTTACTATATATATCCCACAACGACGACCTCGCCTAACCTTCAAGTATTGTATGAAGTACGTAGAGCATTGCTTCCAGCCCTCGAATTGGACCCTGATTGTCGTGAGAAATGAATGAGTCACATGATGATTCAGATCACAGCTGAAGCGGCAGAACAGACTTGAATCCAATCTGGACCGCCAAAACTCCCGAAGTCACGCCATGGCAATGGCACCATGTACTGCTATGCATTCTTGGATGACCTCCTTATCATATTTCTCTGACTGTCGCAGAACATACGGAAAGGGCCCTGGTTTTATCACTACTGATCATTGATTCACCAAGGCAGAACAAGACCGATGCTCTTTTTTGCCTCCATGAGGGAAGTTGACAGTGACACTAGTGTCTAGTATGGACGCTAACCCTTGTTGTTCCTCCAGGGCTCTATTCGCTTACTGAGTAGATGATCTTCGTCCAAAAGTACTCCCCCCTCTTTCAATATTTGCCACGCCTGTTTTCTCCGCTCTAGACCGATGGCTGTAGGCGAGAACCGTTCTTATCGCCATCGCCTGACCCGTTCACCATCACGAAGGGACTGCGCACGTGGACGGTCTGGCTTCTCACACGAACACGAGAGGTTAAATCTAGACCCATGAGTTCTGCTTCTCAACACCCCGCCTGAATGTTTGTGAATATGTCAGGCAATCCATGGGTGTTGCTTGGTCTTGTATGTGTTTGAACCATCCAGTGACCGGCCCTCCCAATCAGATCTATGTGACATCATTCTTGCCTTAATCTTCGTCAAAGACGATCATTGTCCACAATGATGATCAGAGCTGGAGACCAACCTTCCAACTCGACAAACACGAGGTATTTAACTGTAGGGCTCAAAGAACGAACATCGTATCTGGAGGAATTGATGGCATCCAAGCCGCGAGCACTTTAAATTAAGTTACGATTGATCCTTCGGACACGATGCAGGCGGGGGTCGGCTGCAACGATCAAGCGGACAGCAAATGATTTCGACCTGTCATGCAATAGTCTAGAACCTGATATCCGTATGTGTTGACCGATCCTTACTCAGTCCTTTCTGATGTAATGGACTGATCTTCATCCTGATATAATTTGAGGTCATATGGCCACACTACAATGTCATATAACGGAACGCAACCATCAAGCATACTGCTTGCTTCGCCAACCAACACCATCTATCGCTCTCAAGTTCCAGCGAGGGGTTGCCCTTCCCAAGGAAATGCTTCGATCGCCATTCTCGACGCCGCGCAAGTCGACCCAGGAAGTCCCCATTCAAGGCGATGCCAGTGGCCTGAGCCTGGAATTGAATATCACCGAGCCAGCCTTATTCGCCCCGACCTTATCAGACAAGCCAGCAGTTCTCCGTGGTGAATGTCGATTGACGGCGAAAGAAGCTGTGACAGTGAAACGACTGACCGTCAACCTGCGCGGTACAAGCCATATCGTGTGGCCACATGGTGAGAACTATATATGGTTTCTAGAAACTAACTAGAAACTTCCCTCCGGAGTTGGCTATTTGTCTAAACTGTAATTGCTTCAACAGGTATTCGCGAACGCCGTACGGTGACAGACAACACATTGATACTGCTTGGTCCCGAGGCGACAGACCCGGTGCTTCCGTGTTACCTTGACTCAATTCAGGAGACTTCGTCATACCAAAAGGCGCACAAAGGGACCACCTTATGGAGTGCGATCTCGGCTAGAGTGGGATCGAACGGGCGTGAAGAGCAGGACACAGGGTCTAAACCTCAGCGACTGACACCCGGGACCCACACATTCAAATTTGAAATGGTCCTGCGCTCCCATCTGCCTGAATCTATTCACGTCCGGCAGAGCGAGGTCCGGTACCGGATCCGAGCCTCCATTGAACGACCGGGCTTCTTAAATCGCCCATTCTCCTGCAGCAAACCCATTACCGTCGTTCATTGTCCCGCAGAAGATTTCGTGGATGATGCTGAACCGATATATGTCGCTCGCGCTTGGAAAAATCTTTTACAGTCGGATATTCTAGTCTCGAGGCGAGGGGCACCTCTTGGGGACCTCTTACCTGTCACCGTGTCATACACAGAGCTGGGCCGCGCCAAGTTCCGTGGGCTGCAAATATTTGTCTCGGAAGATGTGCAGTACCACCAGCGGGATGGTCTAACTTGCTGCAGTGGCCCTTTCAAACGAAGCCTAGTTTACGAGAAAATGGCAGGACCGGTGTCAACGACGGCGTTGAGACGAGCCGACACGGAAGAACACCCAGCATACATTGAGAAGGACGATTATATCACCGCCAAGGCGGTCGGGGATGCCGAGGCACGAAGCCGATCGCCGCACGATGGCGACACGGAACACACCGAACTCAGTCTCCAACTTCCAATACCCGTTTGTCATCTTCATTCGGATCCAGCAAGGCCACAAGGCATGCATTTTGACACCCGGTACAAAAACGTTCGAATTATCCACTGGCTTGAGGTAAGATGATGCGGTTTTTGTTGGCCTACGAATTTTCACCTAGACTAATCGGTGGCACTTCTCATAGTTTGCCTTCCTAATGGCCAAGCCCGACAATTTGAACCCGAACAATGAGCGCATTGTGCAGAAAGTTGCCCACGTCCCATTGGCACTGCGCTCTTGTTACGCTCAGCAAGCCAATGCTGCGCTGCCGGCATACTCCTAAGACGGTTGGGGTTGCAGCCAATAGTATGATCGGGAAAGCTTCGGAATGATTCCTGGTTGGACTGCTGCAAGAAATCTCCAGTCGTGTTGAAGCTTACTCGTGGCCGTGGCCTGCATCACAGCACCTGGGCATGAAGGCCCGTGGGCGTGTGGGAAGTGGAGCCCGTGAAAGAGGAGTGGGTACTCAACCACCATTAGATCGTGAAAGGGTCCCTCAAACTTGGCTTTCTTTGGATAAGAAGCCAAAAAAATCTTCAAGAAGATCCAGCGAGATTCTTGCAGGCTTGCAGCCATGGCAGCATCTTCACTTTTACAGGCCTTGCCGCCACCGAAAGAGTGGGTACCTTACATTTCCGGATAACATCCAGTGGGTCGTCCCGCTTATCGGCCGCTGTGCAGTTACATCATTTGCTGTCCGTTGACGATCTTTCCACCTGGAATGCATCATTCTCACATCATATCCCATCCCTCCTCTACCCTCCTCCGTCCGAAACCACCACATACTTCATCCCGAAGTCCGTTACCGAACGGGCCTCACGCTGCTTCGGTAAGCGGCGCCCTCTTACTGTTCTCAGTGTTGTCCCACTGCGCTGCCCGTCGTAGCGAGGCCCCCCCCCGGTGATGTCAGCTGGGGTTGAACAATCGGAAAAACATTTCGAAAAGGAATGCCCATGGGACGGTCAGGGTCATGGCATAGGACGTGGGGAGTGGAGGGCCACCTCCAAGGCTCCAATCTTTTCCCCATGGGTAACCTTCTTTGGATCAAGCGTAAAAGGTAGCGAGCGCTCCACCGCTCGTTGCCGCATGCAGTACGCAGATTCTTAAGTTCACGTAGTCCTCTCGCACTGCTGGCATATTCTTTCAAATCTTTAATCTTCTCTCTGTCTCTCCTTCCATTCTCTCTTCATCCCCTCACTCTACTCCTCCTCCTCTTCCTATTCATCTATATACCCCATTTCTCCCCTGGGTTCCACATACAAGTTTCTATCATTCTGGCATCGTAACATTCTTTCTCATCATGGCGCCTCCCACATATGCCGGCTTTACGGGCCGGCGACTCGGCCTCGCGATATCAACAATTGCGACTATGGGCTTCTTGCTCTTTGGTTATGACCGTACGTAATCTCTTAAGGCCTTTTATGAATCTTGAAGCTTACAGTCTACGCAGAGGGTGTCATGTCAGGTATTATTTCTGATCCGGCTTTCAACGACATGTTCACTGCCACCAAGGGTGACTCGGTCATGCAAGCAACGGTTACTGCAGTCTATGAAGTCGGTGAGTGACTTGAGCTGGGTGCCAGGTCAGCGACTAGCAAGCTAACCCGCAGGACACAGGCTGTCTCTTTGGTGCCATCTTCGCCTTGATTTGTGGTGAAAAGTTGGGGCGGCGTCTCATGGTCATCTGGGGTGCAACCGTGATGATCATCGGTGTGATCATCCAAGTCACTGCCATGCCCAATTCGATCCCACTGCTGCAGTTCATCTTCGGCCGTGTGATCACTGGTATCGGCAATGGTATGAACACGTCGACTATTCCAACGTATCAAGCCGAGTGCTCCAAGACTAGCAACCGTGGTCTTCTTATCTGTATTGAGGGAGGCATAATCGCCATTGGAACCATGATCGCTTACTGGATTGACTACGGAGCCCACTATGGTCCCCAGGACCTGGTCTGGCGCTTTCCCATTGCCTTCCAAATCTTTTTTGGACTCATCATCATTTTCGGCATGTGGAAACTCCCCGAGTCTCCTCGTTACTTGATCGCCCACGGCAAGGTCGAGGAAGGTACTCGGGTCCTTGCTGCCCTCGCAGGCGAGGAAATCGACCACCCCCACGTCCAGCTGGAGAAGAATCTCACCCTGGACTCTGTCCGAGCGTAAGTGACCTCGATGATGGATCTTCAGATGCCTTGATAACTGACCTTACCCTCCAGGTCCGGAAACTCCCATGCTAAGTTCAGCGACTTGCTTACCGGTGGTCCCTCTCAGCACTTCCGCCGCATGCTGGTCGGTTCGTCATCGCAGTTCTTTCAGCAGATTTCTGGCTGCAACGCGGTCATCTACTACTTGCCCGTGTTATTGGAGGATTCTATCCACCAGTCTCACAACTTCGCGCTTCTGATTGGCGGTATCAACATGATCTGTTACGCAATCTTCGCCACATTCTCGTGGTTCTTTATCGAAAAGATCGGTCGTCGCAAGCTGTTCCTCGCCGGCAGCTATGGTCAATGCGCTGCGATGATCATCGTCTTTGCCTGTTTGATTCCGGGCGATGCGGAGAGTGCTAAGGGAGCTATTTTTGGATTCTTCCTGTACATGTGCTTCTTCGGTGCTACATGGTTGCCTCTTCCGTGGCTCTATCCTGCCGAAATCTCTCCTCTTAGAACCCGGTCCAAAGCCAATGCGGTGTCGACCTGCAGTAACTGGCTTTTCAACTTTACCGTGGTTATGATTACGCCTGTGATGGTCAGCAGTATCGGTTGGGGAACTTATCTTTTCTTCGCCGCCTGGAACGCCCTCTTCATCCCTGTCATTTGGTTCTTCTACCCCGAGACCGCCAACCGCAGTCTGGAAGAGATCGATTTGATTTTCGCCAAGGGCTATGTCGAGAAGATAAGCTACGTCCGTGCGGCCAAGGAGCTGCCCAAGCTCACTGATGATGAGATCGAAGCCAAGGCGGCCGAATATGGCATCCTCGGTGACGAGGAGAAGGCTGAGGAGCGGATTGCCGAGAAGAACCCTCCCCTGTCTGAAGAGTTTTCCCAGTTCCAGCCCACTCAGCTGTAAGGGGGATTGCAACAGCGCATGAGAGTTTACATTTATGATGATATGCCTCGCAACATGAATTATATACCTCTTTGTTGTTCTCTGTTTTGTTGAAGTGTTGCCGAGGCCAGTTGCTGGCCAACCTTGCCTACGTGTCCTTGCCTGGTGCAGGATAGGCGTGCGTGTGTGTGATGTGTTGGGCTCAGCTTTCGTCGATGCATGGGAGCTAGAAAAAGCTTCAAAAGCGAAAGTCTCTTTTCTGGACAAGATTTCACTGCTACGAGGTGGGATGTGGATATCAAGCAGTCATGGACTCGCCTGTCTTGTCCAGGGATACAGGTTATAGGTGTGGTCATGTATATACCAGTTTTGCGTTTAATGTTCTGCTTCAATAGAGCAACCACTAGATTCCATCTTCATTGAGATTCTTTCTCTCCTCAGATCCGTCCATATTTCCTAGTAAATAAATCTCCCATTGATTCCTTAATCACCCCCACTCCTCAAAACCACCAAGTCGAAAGAGTACCGAGTCCACACACAGACTACAGCAAGATCTTGCAAGACCTCAGTGCACTGCACTGCATGCGGCGACACCCGACCGGATGGATGGGTTTTGTTTCGACCCTTCCAAGCTTATCTCTGGCCCAAGCATGCCAGCATGCCAGCGAAAGTTTAAACTTCTCGACCTTGCCCAGGACCGATCTAATCCTGGCTTCTACTTATCGACCATCTACGTATAGAGAAAGAAACCTGCAGTTGCATTTGCGACGAATCCTTCATTGCAACTCTCCACGGAGTGAGATCACCCATGTGATCTACAATACAAACAGCAGCACGCTACGTCAGTGTCTTCAACTCTTCCAAACGGATGCAGTTTAGGACGTGGCCAGCAGCGCAATTAGACTCGGGAGGGTCTTTTTGCTCTGGAATGAAAAGATTCGTGTGGAATGCTGAGGGTGGTAGGTTTTACTTGGAGTAAGAAAGGTCAATTTCAAACTTTGCTGGCGGTTTTCTTGGGTCCAGTCGTCGCATTAAGCCTTCTTGGTCTTGGTCTTGGTCTTGGTCTTTTCTTGGGTCGGTCCGGTGTTGTTGTTGCTTGCTTGTTTAGGTTTTGGCTTGCCAAGTTTCTTCCCGGAAGGGTGAGAGGGAGAGAGAGAGAGAGCCACGGCAGCCTCGGTACGGCGCATGCGAGTATGTGCATATGCCAGCTCAGATTGGAGGTAAGGAGGGGGGGGAATCTGGGGTTACAGATTTCATGATATGGACTATGTTGTTCGTTCGTCCCTGGTTTGTCCCTGGTTTGTCCCCGCGATGGTTGATATGTGGTACTGTACATGCTTGACGATGTATAAAATAGTAGCCCTGTGATATTAAAGGAGAGCAACAGCCTTTCGTATCGAATAGGATGATCGTGAGGTCTGAGTTCGGTCCAGTGAGATACTGATGATTGGCCGGTGCCTGCACTGCTTTAGGGTAACCTAGCGCCTGGCAAAAGGTGATTATTATTGAGAGAGATAGAGAGAAATGAGAGAGTCATTTGCATGAGTCACAAGCATTTATAATGACTATTTCGACACTTGAGAAGTCACTGCACTACTAGGTAGGTATACTGAAGCACTTGCCGAATTCGACCGCGTAGCCCGGCACCGGGAGACGGACACGTGCTGTCAGCGGGACCGAACCCGAACGGCGATCTACACCAAGCACTGGGAACTACGAACCACCCCGTAACCTAGCATTGGATATCACCAATCCATGTGATTCAATCCCTTTACTCTTCCCAGAGTGGGTCAAATCTATACTTTGTCAGAGCATGGCAGGAGCTCCGGATCCTTCAGTCCCAACAAAACATGAATCGGCCAGCGCCTGAAGCAAGCACGGCCGATTCCGAACCTCGCAAACGCCGTCGGCCGGCCAAATCGTGCGAGCAGTGTCGCCAGCGCAAAGTCCGATGTGACCGCAATGTCCCCTGTGGTCCCTGTAGGCGCTCGCGGTCCTCAGTGGACTGTTCATATCGGGAGAACCTCCGTTCCCCGAGCCCAGTCGCGATTGAGCAGACGTCTCTGCATGCGACGCAACTGAGTGCTTCGACTGCGGGTCCAGCTAATCATGTCCCTCAGGAGACGCAAACACCAAGTCTGACAGCTAATGGAACTATGGCATCAGTCTATCACCCTGAAGTAAGGAACTCAGCAGATGGACTAGTTAACACCCACGAACCGCCTGCCATTTCGCAACACGGTTCATCAGTTCGTCAGCTCCAGGACCGGCTGCAACGTCTAGAGGCGCAGCTGGCGGACTCATCGACTAGGTCAGATCAATCTCTGGAGCGAACCTTGCGAGATCTGTGCTGCAAGGTCCAGGCATTGGAGGAACGGCTGTCGTCGCAATCCACGCATTCTACCCCGAGAATGGAGCCGGAAAGAGAAGGGCATGGAAGGCAGGAACAGATGTCGACTATGCCTTCAACACCTCTGCGGCTGGATGCGAAGGTGAGAAAGATGAAGCTGTTTGGTCCGACTCATCATGTCTATACGTTGGAAAAGGTAGGGGGTAAACCTGACTCCGTGAAGAGACGTAACTCATCAGCTAGCAGCTTCAGATGCTCGGTTCCCTCGCAGGCAAGGACCCGCAGTCTGCGTATCCGGAGCGCAAAGCTGAACTGGCGACGCTCATCAAGGAATGCAGAAACCTCCGCAAGTCAGTCAAAAAGAGACAGTCTCTGAAACCGAATGACCCTGTGTCAGACCTGCTCAATTCGATACCCGCAGAAGATGTGTGCGACGAATTGGTGCGCTGTTACATGGACACTTTCGAGCCTGTGTATCGAATCCTTCACTTGCCAAGTTTTCGAAAGGAGTATCATCGGTTCTGGGAGGAACCTCCCGCCAAGGTCACGCCTTTCCTTGTTAAATTGACCTTGGTACTCGCTATAGGGACTACATTTCATCCACGGCGAAGCAAAGCAGGCACTGAACATGACTCGCGGCTGGTCCAGTCCTGGATATACGCAGCTCAGTGGTGGCTCACTGGACCAACGGAACGGTTGACATCGAGCCTAGAGGGTATTCAGGCCGTTTGTCTGCTTCTTCTCGCCCGTCAGATGGGAGACCTGGGACCGTCTATCTGGCTGTCACCGGGGTCTCTTCTGCAGGCGGCTACGGCCATGGGCCTGCATCTGGACTCTGCCAGATTTCCCAGCCTGTCACCCTACATGGCCGAAATGCGTGCACGTCTATGGACAACCGTTCTAGAGCTCACAATCCAATGCTCCCTGGACACCGCTGTACCACTGATCATCCCCGCTTCATCTGACAGCAAACCCCCTTGCAACCTTAACGACAAGGACCTTGACCCTGACATGAAACAACCAACCACAGCCCGACCCATGTCCGACCTGACAGACTCCTCCATCCAATTGCTGCTTCATGAATCCTTCTCCCTCCGCGCTGAAGCCGTCAACCTCATTCATGACCGTTCAAAACTCACGTACACCCAAGCCATTCAGCTGGGAACCAAGCTCCGTGATGTCTGCCAAACCCTAACTAGTTTCTTCTCCTCCCATGCTCCGTCTCCCACCACCCCTCAGCATCAAAATCAACATCAGTCCAAGCACACAAACAGCGACCTCCATCCGGCCTCCTTCCACCAGAAATTCCTCGACATGATCCTCCGCCGATACATCCTCCTCCTCCACCTCCCATTCATGCGCGAAGCAGCCACCAACCCCCAGTATCATTTCTCGCGCAAAGTCTGCCTCGAATCCGCCATGATCATCGCATCCTACGCCAGCACCCTGACTCTCCCCGTTACCACGGACCTCGACGCCTTCGCCCGTCTCCTCATCGCCGGCCGCGGCTCGTTCCGTGGCCCCTTAAGTCTGGAACTCTTCTCCGTCCTCGGACTAGAAGTGATTACCCAACTCGACGAATCCCCTCCACCACCACCTCCTCCTCCTCCTCCGCAGCCCCCCGCCTCCGCCCCGACCTTGACAGCAACAGCAATGACCCGAAACCCCCTCGCCGAGCTCGCCCGCGCCACCCGGGCCCCCCTGATCCGAACCCTCGAGCACATCCGCGACCAGATCTTCCAGATCATCCGTCTCGGTACCCCGAGTCTCAAACGCTGTATCGTCCTCTCGGCGATGTTGGCGCAGATCCGCGCCATGGAGACGGGCGACTCCGTCGAGGAGGCCGTCGGCGCGTCGCTGGTCCTCAGCCTGAAGGAGTGCTATGCTGCGTTGCAGAGCTTTGCGGCGGCGACGGCGCACGGAGAAGGGGAGGTTGCGGAGGTTGCGGCTATGATGACGGGAACGACGGCGGTGGGGTCAAGCCTGGGAAGTCCGTCCGGGCTGCCCGGGTTGGAGTTGAATGCTGTAAGTTTCGTTTGGTTTCTTGCTGGTGGTGGTGCTGGGTGGTGGTGCTGGGTGGTGAGAGGGAAGGGAGGGCAACGCTGGGTGTGTTTGGAAGCTAAAGCTAATTGCGGGTTTGTGTAGGATCTTGATCTTGATATCGCGAGTTTGTTCTATGCGTCTGGGTTGGGAGATCTTGAGGATCTCGGGTTCTAGATTGTTCGGATACCCGGAGAGCATATGTGGTGTGGGGTGAGGAAGGGGGAATGTGTGACGGCGTATGAGCTGGTACTCTACGTTGGTCTGCCTGGAACTTGAAGCGAGTAGCAAGGCCCCAAACTGGAAGGAACGCTGCTCCTGGGGCGAGAACGAGCCGTCCCTTTCTGGAAGGAAGAGAAGAGAGGAATACAGCCCTCAATCTTCGTGGAAATTAAGATTTATGTAAAGTAACTGCAACGACCAGTTGGCGCTTGAAGAATTAGATAATGTCTGGTTTTCATGTGGACCATGCGTGCCTGTCGTGGTACGATAGTGTTCCTTCGCGTTTCGTGCTTCATCCTTGCATCCGGACAATCTACAAGGTCGGTAGCGATGGGTCACTCGCTCGTGATGCACCATCCTCAAACCCAACCAGAATACTGGTCTAAGCCTTCATTCTGCACTCCAGCTGAACCGTGCCGGACGCCAAGCAGCCGGACGGTACCGATCTTCCCGCCGAAGTCATCTTCCACCTTACTCTCCCACGAGGCGAAGGAGTCCTCCAGCCGCTTGATGACCTCGGGCGAATCCTGGATCAGCACGGCAAGGGCATCATACCCACCGGCGCCGGGGACGACACCCCCGACGACGCCGTCGAGGTCGGAAATGGCGTCGAGCAGCTCGGTCTGGACCTTGGGCTCGATCGGCACGCCCGACTTGGCGGTCATGCTGCGGATGTGGCCGCGGGAGCGCTGGATGAGGTTGCGCACCTCGCCGAAATCAGCCAGGGTGTAGCCACTGCTGCCGCTGTCCTGGTTGCCGCTGGCAGTGGCGGCGGCGGCGGCGTTCTGGGAGAGGGTCTTGAGCTCGTGGCAGAGGTGCTCGTTGTTGGTCTGCAGAGCGGTCCAGAGCAGGTCGGCCTCCTGGGGGTTCTGCTTGCGCCACTCCAGCACCTTCTTGACCATGGAGGGCGAATTCGAGCCGCATTCAACGTCGCAGAGGACCATCTGCATGCCGCGCGGCAGCTTCATGCCGAAGTCCAGGCACTCCGTGTCCCAGCGGTGGGCCTGGTCGACGTCCTCGACGATGGCGAAGAGGCGCTCCTCGAAGCCGGGGGTGGCGGCGTCGCCGACGGATTCGAGGATCGACGGCGAGAAGCGGCGGTAAAGGCAGGAGCCGTAGATGGCGGCGGCGACGTCAAAGCCCGAGCCGACCTTGCCCTGGGCGGCGCAGTGGGCCGCCTGCGCCAGGTTGTGGAGCTTGTCGCGCGCGGGACCCAGGTCGTCGGGTTGCAGGGTACGGTGGATGACGAGGGCGGAGACCAGCGCGGTGACCAGCGCGGCGGAGGACCCCAGTCCCGTCTTGTGTGCCTCGTGGAGGGGGACGCCGAAGTTGACGAAGCGGCCGGGGGACTGCAGCCCGGAGATCTTGGAGAAGGCCGTCTCCGAGTAGTAGTCGTTGTCGGCGAGGATGGTGATGGAGAGGGAGCCGAAGTCTTTCGATCCGGCGACGTAGCTGATGTAGGTCAGGGCGTAGTTGAGCGAGGTCTCGACGAAAGGGTTGGGCCGTCTGGTTCATGGAGGCAGGGATTAGCTTGAGAGGCTCCTGACTGACGGTTTCCTTGGGAGAGTTTTACCCCTGGCCCTTCTGTATCACTTTGATCCCACCGCCATTCTCGCACCGGTGTACACCATACTCCCAGACTGCGTCAACGAATTGTGGGGACCGAACCACGACGATGTCTTCACTCTCCTTGCTATCTGGTGTGCTCTCCGCTTGCCCTGACCCCGTGGATGAGCTCTTCCGGTGGTATTTTTTCAGCTGCTCGACAATGACATGGATGCGAGCGTCGAGGGCGAAGACGGTGCCTGTGTAGTTACGGTCGAGGACCAGGTAGCCGCCGGTCAGGAGGACTTTGCCCGGGGCGGACACCGCCGTGACGGTCGGAGGGATGTAAGACATGAGGACGCTATGGTCGTGTTGTGGATATGCTGAATCGTGGGAAGGGAGGTCATAGATCGTGGGGCAGGTTCAAGAGTACTATGAGAAGGAGCAGTGTCAACAATGGGAACCAGTTCGCGTTAGGCTGTAGTGGGGGGGAACGGACTGGAGCTATACGACTAATGGGGGTAGATCGAACTATTTACATACCGTTTGCAAACTGACTTATCACAGACAAGTGAAGGGGGTCAACTGAATGGTGAAGATAGAACGGTGAAAAAGCAAAACAATCAGCTTCTTCGCACTGGATCCGTTTAAGGGAGAGACGATCTTTGTGACAAGCCCCGCCCCGGTAGTCAGTCAACTTAGATTGATGAGGGGTTCAATATGCAGTCAGTTCATGTTGGGTCTGCGAATTCGCACGGGTGTGACAATGCTTGGAGCTGAAATTCGGGTGAGGGGTGTTTAGTCCATGTCAGCAAGACTTCAAGAATCGTCTCATCATGATTCTCTCAAAGTCATCATTCTTTTCTCTCCATTGTTGACTCTGTGATTAATTGTTGCTGGGCGGATCTTCCAATTGGGAGACCAGTGGTGGATTGTGGCTGGTTCTGTGGCTGGTTCTGTGGCTGGTGATGGGCTGGATTCACCCACTGTTGATGCCTGCCATTTCTGGTGTCAATTTGCGGTAGTCTGTCCGTCCTCTTACCCCATCAATTCATCTCATCCTTCCACGCTTTACGCAGGTGCACCAGGTACAGCAGGTACAGAGTCATAGTGTACATCAACATGCATGCTTCTACGCACATGGTACGAGCAGAGCATCGAAGCCACTCACGACTTCCGTCAGCTACCTAATGACAGACCACGGACCACTATCTCAGCTGGGAATACTCCGTACAGTTAGTTACGTGGAAGGCGCAGCAATAACGGCAGCTGCCTCACCATGTGGATCTTACTGCATCCGGGGACTTCCATCCATCCTCTTTACATGACTTCGAGATTCCAAGGACACCCACAAACCAGGGGTGGTCTCGAAAAAAAATACCAGAAGAGCGTTTATCGGGCACAGTGTTCCCGTCACCGAGACGGCGAACAGTCCACGGAACGGACAGACGGAGATTTGGAACGGATATAACGATCGAAAGCCTTTCGTATCCGTGGCCAAGCGGATTCCAGCGATGTTCGGTGCTTCGGCCAGCCGGGAATCCGCGCCCCCCCCCCGGGTACAACCAAACCATTCGGAGGCCAGCCTGCAAACTCCGGGGGGGGACATTGCGGCCCCTGCGAAGAAAAAGAGCCGGAAGAACAGTGAGTCACGGATTCACGGCCAGGGGTCCAGCTCTGCTTCTGATCCACCCGATTGGGTCAGAGTTGCAATCCGGGGCCGCAGCGAGAACTGAGAAAGTCAATGAGGCCACCTGACACGCGGAATCCTTCCCTATGCTCCCCTATTTCGCCTCAGGCAACGACCATTCTCGAAACCTGACGTACCTTCGTCTGGTGGGGATGGTTCCTTTGCTATTTTTTGCAACACAGGAAGATTTTTTTTTTTTCGCGCACCATCATTACCTAGTTTGTTGCTCAAAACAACAGTTGTCCTGTTCTATCAGATCAGCGACTGCACGCTGCAGGTTGACGCCTGCGCTACTTAAATCCCGCAGTACGAAGTGCAGAGACAGTAGCTACATACTCCGTACATGCATATATCAAACGCGTTCTATAGACTAGACCAATCCACCCACCAATGCCACAAAAAAATCCAGTTCAGGGCTCCGTTTATCGCTGAAATCCTCCCTTGGAACCCATTCTCAGACCTATCAAAAATCTACTGAAAAAGCCAATCAAAGTGTGTAATTGCATTGGTCAGCACGGCAGTGACAAAAGTACCTATGCCCAAACAGGCCAAGTGGCAGTAGGATCTGCGCTAGACCCGATTGAGTAACCCCGGCGATACCGATCAGTTTCCCTCCCCGGGCTCTGAAATACCGATCAATTCCCTCTCCCAGTGTGGCCTCGTACTTTTCTGTCTGCTCTTCATCCACACACAGGCTTCAAGCCACTGATTATTTTTCCCTTTCGCGATCATCCCCTTCCTTCTTTTCCCGCGCGTTCTTTTGGCGACCAGCAGTCGTCAAATGAACCTGCATAGTTATTATTATTTTGATTGCAAGGTACGAATTACCCGATTGGGAGGCGGAGAGTGGGAGGCGAATAGTTGTGCATCAATCACGATAAAGAAAGAAAAAATAAATTCGGGGGAAAAACAACAATCAACACAGGACGCTGCTGACTTCAATTCCAGCATTGCCTCTTCCCTCTGAAGAGGTCTCCCGCAAGATAAATGGTCTTCAAGCCGTTCACCCACCTCGCGCGCCAGAGTTTCACCAAAGCCTTCACACATGGCTATGCTCAGTCGGTAGTTGCGGCCTCGCAGTCCTCGTACGCGTCGTCGACTACATTAAACACCCTTTCCAGTCAGCCCGCCGCCAAGTTCACGAGAACAACTCAATTACAGAATGTCTTCCAGCCCTCTAGCTCCGGTGCAGGCGCCAAGGCCAGCCAGGGAACTTCCGGCTCTGGGGATCTGGGTTTAGCGGCCTACTACGCTGCATGGCAACACGCTCAGCAAACCGGAGATGATAGTGACTGGAAGCAGCTGCAGATGCGGAGGAGAATCGGTTGGAAGCCTACGTTGAACGAAGAAGAAGGAAAGACGAAGAACGAAGCCAGCGTTCCATCCTCGGACTCCCAATTCCACGAGTCACCTCACATCACCAAAGCCTCCGCCAATGACGATGTCAGTGCTCAGGTCGAAGAAGCCGTTGCCCGCGAGATCCAGATCCAAGAAGAACAAGCGCAGGCCGAGGAGGCTTCTGAGACCAAGGACAATCTCGACACCGAAGCGTTTCCCGATTTACCCGCCGATGTTGCTGCTGTGGAGGATGCGAACGTCGAGCAGTCACGCATTGCTTCCGAACACATCGTCGAACTAGCCAATGGCAGGAAATATGCGGATATCCCGGGTGCCTTCGCCGCTATCCTTCGGGATGGATTGACGCCGACCGTCGGGGCCTACAATGCCCTGTTGGAGTCGGCGATCCAGCTCCATGGGGACACCGCCCAGGCGATCCAGAAGGCTCTGGACATCTACTCGGACATGCTTCGTCGTAGGGTAATTCCCGATGAGCAAACCTACCAGACTCTTGTACAGCTTTTCGTCGTTCGCGCCCATGATGCCATCAAGTCCAAGGATCTCTTGGAGCAGGACCGTGCCCGGTACGGTGGTATGGAGGAGCCTGGCAAGTTCATGCTACACTCCAGTGAGTTGGAGCAGGCTCTTCTTGCCGAGGATCACTCTCTTGCCATTGCCATGAAGCTCTTCCGCACTGCCACTACCCGTCACCCCGAGTTCGTTTTCGCTCTCGACACCTACCGCTACCTGATCACCGCGTGCGCCAAGGAATGTCTGGTTGAGGACATGGTCTGCGTTTACGCCCACATGGAAACACACAAGGTGACCCCACACGCCTCGATATTCCCGGCCATGATTGATGCTTTTGCTTCGACGGGGGATTTGAAGAGCGCTGTCGAGTGCTACAACGAGTACAAGGCTCTGGCTGTTTCGGACGACAACGGCACCTTTAGTATTGTTCAGCGCTTGGATGGGCAGGTCTACGCCGCCCTGGTCCGTGCGTACCTTTCCTGCGGAAAGGAAGAGCAAGCTCTTCGGTTCCTGGAGCGGATCCAAGAGTCGTTCCACGATGTGACAGAAAACCGGGAGGCCCGCCAGGACGCTGTCGAATCCGTAATTGTTGAGGACGGATTGGTGCGTCATGCCCTTAAGTCGGGGGAGCACGGTCGGGCATTGGAGCAAGCCAAGACCCGGTTGCACGATAACGCGCTGGATCATGCCATGTCGCAGATCTGCATCGCCGCGGCGGATGCGGGTAATCTGCAGACAGCTTCCGAAGCATACGATTCTCTCCCCACCGACATGAGCGTCCGCCAGAGGCCCGCGGTCTCGATGCTGGCCCTCCATGTACGTCAAGGCAATGTGTCGGCCGCCCGGACCCTGTGGCACGCCCTGAACACTGCCGGTCAGGCAACCCCGGACATGGTCCAGCCGACCGCTATGTATGCAGTCGCCCTCGTGAAGAGTGGTCAGATCGAAGAGGCTCTGGTCGAAGCTCGTAATATGTTTGCTCGGATTCGCAGTGCCTCGACCGACTTGACCCTCAACCATATTCGCGAACAGGTCAACGAAAGTCTTCACCTTGTCGGTCGCGTTCTTGTCCAAACTGCGGCTGTTCTCTCCTCTCCAGCTGCCATGTCTCTCATGTGGTCAATGGTTGAGAATGGCGGCCTCATTTCCCCGGTCGCTGAGCATGTAGTGGCAAGCTTGGGTCCGATCGGCATTTCCCAGTTAAATGCCCGCGACCTCATGCTGGCTCTCCAGGTGCAGGCTGGTATGCTTCTCAACAACAGCGCTATGTTCGACGTGGCTCACCCCATCCGCTTCGCCCACATGCTCGACCTCGCTCTGGCCACTGGCCTGCCGATGGATGCTACCACCACCCAGATGGTCGACCAAGCCGTGGGTAAGCTGTTCAACAGCCGCCCGGACATGGTTAAGAGATGGCACGATCATCTTGCCATGACCTCTAGCCCTTCGTCCTTCGCCAGTGGTCGTCACTCTCCCGGATCCGATCTGACCTCGATGACCCCTGTGTCCAACGAGGACTCATTCGACCCCTATGCCTACGCCACCGATTTCCGCGGATCTTCGATCATCGCTGATGAACTGGAAAGCACCACCTGCCAGCTAGAGTCTCACCTGAACGAGGCTCTCTCTCGCCTCCGTACCATGCGCCGCAGCGGCCGTCACCCTCGCTACATCACGTACGCCAAGCTGATTACTTCTGCGACGAAGATCAACCGCGTTGATCTGGTCCATGAGGTTTTGAGCATGGCTCGCCGTGATGTGCCTTTGCTTCCCCAGTACAATGCCGTCAAGTACGGTTGGGTTTCCATCTTGGACGCGATGGTGGCCTCGTGCCTGAGCCTGGGCGACCGCAGCCAGGCTTCCAAGTTCCACCAAGAGCTGCTGGAGCTTGGCTCTGCACCCTCGGCCAACACGTTCGGTCTTTACATCACGACCCTGAAGGAATCGACTAAGACATTCGACGAAGCGACCGAGGCTCTGAAGATCTTCCACCGCGCCGTTGCGGAGGGTGTTGAGCCCACATCTTTCCTGTACAACGCTCTCATCGGAAAGCTCGGTAAGGCTCGTCGGATTGATGACTGCCTGCTGTACTTCGCCGAGATGCGCGCCAACGGAGTCCGCCCGACCAGCGTCACTTACGGAACCATTGTGAACGCTCTCTGCCGTGTCAGTGATGAACGTTTTGCCGAAGAAATGTTCGAAGAGATGGAGTCGATGCCTAACTACAAGCCTCGCCCTGCCCCTTACAACTCTATGATTCAGTACTTCCTCAACACCAAGCGCGATCGCAGCAAGGTCTTGGCCTACTTCGAGCGCATGGTCACTCGCAAGATCCAGCCCACGATGCACACCTACAAGCTGCTCATTGACGCCCACGCCTCTTTAGAGCCCATTGACATGCCCGCGGCGGAGAAGGTGCTTGAGACCATCAAGGCTGCCGGTCAGCAACCTGAGGCTGTGCACTATGCTTCCCTCATCCATGCCAAGGGTTGTGTGATGCACGATATGGAGGCTGCCATGGACGTCTTCCGTTCCGTGGTGTCGAACCGCAAGGTGCGCGTTCAGCCTTGTCTGTATCAAGCCCTCCTCGAGGCCATGGTCGCCAACCACCAGGTCGCCCGGTCCGAGGAGATTGTGAAGGACATGGCTGCTCGTCGGGTTGAGATGACCGCCTACATTGCGAACACCCTCATCCACGGATGGGCTGCGGAGGGTAGCGTGGACAAGGCCAAGACTATCTACGACAGCATTGGCATTGAGAAGCGCGAGCCCAGTACCTACGAGGCCATGACGCGTGCGTTCTTGGCATCGGATGACCGCGAGGGTGCCGCCCGCATTGTGCAGGAGATGCTCTCTCGGGGCTACCCCCCTGCTGTGGCCAGCAAAATCGCCGATTTGGTTGGGACTGGTGGTGCCACTACCGTCCCTGCCGTCGCCGCTCTCTAGAGTCGACGACATGAAAAGTTGCCTTCTATCTCGTTTCCGATCAATCTTTCGGTTGGTCGTTTAATACTATCTCCAGGGCTGGATCCCTGTCTTTGGGCTGACTCCAGCCGATGGTTCCGGATTGAACATATAAAAGGGGGCAACTTGATGACTGGGGATGGGTTGGATTTGCATCTAGCGTATGGCATTGGCGTTTACAGGAATGGGATTGGGCGATGTATATACCATCTTGTTTTGATTTTCTTCTTTTTGTGTGTTTCTTTGATAGAATACTCCCACCTCTTCTAGTGTCTATGCAATGGACATATAAATGACTCACCAGGGAAATGTGCTTTAGGTGTACGTAGTGTGTAAGTTGTGAGTGGTTAAACTGAGTGATTAAACCGAGTGACGTGACCCGGCGGTGCTCTCCGTTTGCCCCGCCGTCCTCCGCATTCTCCCTCCGTCTTCCTCCCTTTCCTGCAATGCAACTTGGTTAGTCGGTTGTGCCAGCATTCAGTCTATGTCTTTCGCTAGATTATCTCCACGCCTGACTGTTCTCCATCGTCATTGTCGTCTTTCTACTGGCCAAAGCCAACTCTCCACCACCTACCGTGCTCAATTCTCTATCAATACCATACGATCAGCCATGAACATTGACTCACCGGACGGGGTCAGGTCCCCCAGCGCCGCCGACCCCAAACACCCCAAGAAGCTCATCTGTACGTCTCTTGTGCTATCAACAACCTCATTCCCACCATTAAGCACACCCTTCATCCCCCCTCGCCGCAAACCCCATACTAACGTCCACAAAAGTCGCACCAGGCGACATCGAAACCCCTCCCCCTCCCCCAACCGATAAACCCCTCCCCCCCGCCGCCGCCGCCGCCACCCCCGAAACCTCAGCAGCCAACAAACAAGCCACCCAAGAAGAATCCGCCGCCGTAGCAGCCGCAACTGCATCGGCCGCATCGGCCCTGCGCACCGAAACCTCCACGCCCACGTCCGCCACCGAGCAAGACCTGGTGGCGCACGCGGCGCGCGCCCACCAATTCGTCTCGAACCCGCCGCTGACCGTCTCGCAGCTGCACCCGACCAACCCGCTGCACCAGTTCCACTCGTGGTTCCGCGACCCCCGGCTGCTGCCGGCCTCCGCGCCGGAGACGTGCACCCTGGCCACGGCGGCGTTGCCGTCCGGCCGCGTCAGCGCGCGCGTCGTGTACCTGAAGGAGCTGGATGAGCGCGGGTGGACGGTGTACAGTAACTGGGGCAGTCGGGAGGGGAAAGGGCGGGATGTTTTTGGGGAAACAGATGGAGAGGATGATGGGCCGCGGCCGATTCCGGAGCCGGGGGCTGGGGCTGGGGCTGTGGATGAGGATTTGCAGGGGGAGTTTGGGGGAGGCGGGGGCAATCGCTGGGCGGCGTTGACGTTCCTCTGGTCCGGGTTGGAGCGGCAGGTGCGCGTCGAGGGCCTCGTGGAGCCGCTCTCGCGCGAGGAGAGTGAGCTGTACTGGCGCACGAGGGAGCGGGGCAGCCAGATCGGCGCGTGGGCCAGTTGGCAGAGCAAGGTGCTGTGGCGCGCGGAGCCGGAGACGCTGCTCGAGCGGCGCCGTAAGAGTCTGGATCCCACGCTGCATCAGGTGCCAAGGAATGTCGAGGAGAGGGATATCGACGATGGGCGCGCGGTGTTGGAGGAGCGCGTGCGCGAGGTCGAGCGCCGCTTCGAGGGCGTTAAGGAGATCCCGCTGCCGCCGTTCTGGGGCGGTGTGCGGCTGGTGCCGGAGTCCGTGGAGTTTTGGCAGGGTAGGAAGAGTCGCTTGCATGATCGGTTCAGGTATGTCAAGGTTGGGGAGGAGATGGGGGCTCCTAGATGGCGGATTGAGCGGTTGTCGCCGTAGATTTGGGCAGATTTGGGAGCATGAGACGAAGAGCAATGCTTTAGATGAGATGAGATGGTTATGATACAGTGCATGAGGTATAGCCATGAAGATCCGATGCTGTTTTGGTCTTGGTACTCTGTACGTTCTCTCTACAACGGACTTGAGTTGTCCATAATATGGACAGTAGGTGGGTGAACTGTAGGTCCACGCTATGTCGAGCATCTCCCGATGCGGCAACATGGATCGATCAGATAAGATAGAGAACCTCCGATAACAAACGCCCCCTTGTCGGCGCGCCAGCTCTCTCCCTCCACCAACCAATCCATAACCTCTATGCGTATACAATGCCCTTTGAACCTTGTTGACTATATCGATATACCCATCTATACTACCCAGCCATACAAATCGCAAAATGCCCGACCCCTCCCCCGACCCCACACCTAAACCCACCACCACCACGACGACAACCCCCGGCTGGATCCTCCTCGCCCTCTCCAGCGGCGCCTTCGCCGCATTCAACGGGCTCTTTGCGAAACTGTAAGCCCTGTCCTGTCCCCACCACTATCCCCTCACTCCATAACACCCCCAAAGAAGAACGAAAGGAGGACTAATGTTTGGCGACCAATAGAACAACCGACACCCAAACCACCACCTTCGCCGCCTCCCTCCTCCACCTCGTCGGCACCACCACCACCAACCCCGATGACCATCCGATCTTGATGCTGGCTATTCGAGGGGTGCGTGACCTTATTCCTGCCTTGCCCTGTCCCGCCCTGCCCTGCCCTACTCCCATTCCTGGATCCTTTCCCCTTTCCCCTTGCCCCTCCCCCTCCCCCTCCCCCTCCTCTCCCACAGATCCGATCTCGATACAGTATATCGAACCCCCCGCATAACCAAACACTAACCTCCCCCTCTCCGCCGAAAACCGGGAAAGGAATAGATCTGCCTCGCCCTCAACATCCTCTGCAACATCATCATGTGGGCGCTGTTCACGCGGGCGCTGACGGCGTCGCCCTCCACCACCAAGGTGTCGATCACCAATACCTCGGCCAATTTCCTGGTGACGGCTGTGTTGGGGATGGTGGTGTTCCGGGAGGCCGTGGGCGGGCTGTGGTGGGTTGGGGCGGCGATGATGGGGACGGGGTGTATTATTGTGGGGATGAGGGAGGAAGGGTCGGGGGGGTCGTAGGAGGGGG